>NW_026615440.1:0-64126 GCF_000801105.2 Raphanus sativus | reverse complement strand
CTCTCTCTCTCTCTCTCTCTCTCTCTCTCTGTTTTTGTTCTGCTTTTGCTCTGTTTCTGTTTAAGTCTCTGTTTCCCTATTTCTTAGTTTTGTCTAAAAGGAGATGGATGTCCGAAGAGGGAAAATAGATCTTATATTTGTTATGTATGTGTTATGATTATTAAAAAGGGTCTGTTTCATTTACCTAACCTTGCTTTGTGTTTAGGTTATTAATGGCACCTGATGTTCCATGTGAAGAAAATGAGATAGTGTGTGTGTTACAGGTAGAAAGAATACGGTTTATTTGGGGGGGGTTTCCGGTTTACTCAGAAATACCACTCGGTTAAGTAGCTGAATCAAGAAAATGAATCTCATAATTTTTATAAACCGGAATGTTGTTAAGTAGTTCAACATATGGTTGTTGGATTATCCGATAGTCAGGTTTCTGTATGGTACATTTCGGTATAGGTCTTCGGTTTGGTTTGTAGATTTTAATTTAGAATTTGGCTTTATGAAGGAGAGAAGTTGGAGAGAGAGAGAGAGAGAGACAAGTCAAAGCAAAGGCAACACACATATGTTAACTTATAGATGAGAAGGAGCTGTTTGGTTTGGTGGTTACAAGAATGACATAGCTTTACCTCTAAATAATGTCTGTGAACAAAGACATTGGAGCTTCAACTTCAAAATTTACTTTTGAGGACTAATGTCCTGCCTGATATCGATACCGACCCATTTTTGGTCAGTTATTCTATTCGCCCCATCCAAAATCTCTTTTTTATGCGAAAAGGGAGTAATTTGAATTTCCAAATTCTCGTCTTTTTCTTCCTTGCATTTGTAAGTTTTGCATGCTTCAGTTTATGCTATCTATGGAAACTTTTATGGCCTAGTTCTACGGCCTTAGGTACAACTATCAATCTAATATCTTGCATGAAAACTCAAAATTATTGCGTGTTCAGTTTTGGGGTCAAATAACATGCATTATGTGAAAACATTTTTGTTTTTCTCACAACATTTCATATGTCATCCGAATTTGAACATTGGAGATTATAAACATCAGTCACTTATTAAAAACATACAACTTGGATTCCTATTAAATATGAATTCATCAGTAACTGTAATAGCCTTTTTCGATATTGGCTGCCATGTCTACGTATCCAGTCTTGCGTACTGGCAGAGTAGACAAGCATTTAAAAAGCTTAACCTTCCTAAACATGCATGTAGCCAGCTTAAACCGTAGATAAACAAACAAACCGCCTAGCGTCAAGCTAGCAATAGCAACAGTGGCATAGATTAACCAATTGGTTTCACCAAAATGAGGTAAAGTTACCAATGCCGCGGAGACATAAGCACTTCCCATGGCTGCTACAGCCACCCACATCATCCAATGAGCTATAACCAAGAACTTTAAAAGCGAGTCCTCCCTGTACGGTATAATGCTGAGGAGAAGAATGACCATACTCACTGAAGTAAACAATGCGATGCTATTGCTTATCCAGAAGATCATGAAAGCTATGGTTTTCCCCGCGGTTGATTTCCCGATGGAGTATCCTTCCTGATAGACCCCACCAGGTGGGTTTAAACCGCATGTGAAAGTGACAGATGCAATCAAGACCGCTACAATGGTGAGAGTATTCCTAGCGCTTTGCAAAGCCTCCAATTGCATCTCAAATTTTTTGTTTGGATTATAACTACTTTGAACTCTTAGAATCTCCTTCTGGAGCTCAAATTTTTTGTTTGGATTATCACTAATTTGAACTCTTAGAATCTCCTTCTGGAGCTTCTTCATCATGTCATCGGCTTGTTTGTTTCCCATCTCTCTAGGACTTGAAGAGTGTTCAATTAACATTTCCTGACTGCACATCAGAGCTTTAGATAGCTGAAGGAAATCTTCATCCTCTTCGTTGAGAAGGTCAACCGCTACAAAACCCTTCTTGTTCTTGGTGGTGACTTTTACGTTTGTCTCCTCCATTATATAGTTTACCAGCTGTAATGTAATATGTTAATCAAATCAGGAAACCAACAACAAAACCTCATATTTTAAGTTTTCAAATCATATGGAGTATATAGCTTTATATGAAAGTATTACTTTGAAATCATGTAGCTAGTATTCCTTCTCATTTTATGTTATTAAATAATCATTTTCCCTTTTGTTTTTGTGCTTCGACAATTCTAGAGTAGAATGTTACCAAGTAGTGTTTTCTTTTTAACAGTTACCAAGTAGTATAAAAGTAAAAATTTAAGGTGGAAAACTGAAAGCAATTTGACTCTTTAGAGATGAGGTTGATAAATGAAAATATACTACAAAAAAACTATGTTTTAGATATATTTCCTATAGATTTTACATTTTGGGTATAATTAGGCACAATATACAAAAAAAAGGAAAGAAGAGGGAGGCAGAATATTCACCGAAATAGAGCCTACGGAGGCGGCAACGTGAAGCACAGTGTTGCCGTCTACGTCAAGCTGGTAGAGAAGTTGGCCTAAGTTGTCACTCTTCGCCATTAAGATGAAGGCTTCGTTCTTCTTGTGTCTCGCAGCTATATGAAACACAGTTTCTCTCTTTTCTAATGTGACTGTGTAGAAAGAAGAGGGAGCCCTATTGAGAAATTCCTTAAGGATTTCAACAGAACCCTTCATTGCCGCACAATGCAATGGTGTAAAGCCATCATTATTCATTATTTCTGCAAGTTCTGGATCATGTAGGGTTTTTTGCTCGCATGCGTTATGCAATTTTGTGGATTCTAACATCCAAATAAAGATGCTTGTGTATCCCAAACGAGCAGCAACATGAAGAGGAGTGTCACCTTTGGAGTTGGTGGAACTGACCAAGGAAGGGCAGAGCTCGATTATCTTCTTTGCATATACCTCGTTCCCTTGTTGCGTGGCTAGGTGCAATCCCGTTCCCTCGTATGTTTCCTTCAACATAGAGAGATACTCTTCTACGAGCCGAGGTAAACTTGTCATGTCATTTCTGATGAATTTTTGTGGAGCCATTTTTAGTTTCAAGTGGCTTTAAGAATCTTTGATCTTTGGATCAGTTTGAGCTGTAGACCAGTTTTCTTTGTTGTTTTAAGTTAATTATATGCATACTCTTACCATTATATACTGCTCTCTAAATCTGGCAACCATACTCTTTTCGTCAATTTTTTGTATTTATATACTAAATGAAAATTTTGACCATTTATCGGTTTATACGTGACATCCTTGCATAAAGTTATCATTTACAGTTTTTTAGATTATACAGGTAGAAGTTTAATTACTTCTTCCACTTTTAGGGTCCACTAGTTAAAAAAAAACATAAAAACAAACTTGTAGTTTTTGTCAACTACTCTTTAAGTCTAAACTAAATATTAGCTTATAGCAAATGTCACTTATATATGACATGTGCTCAGTTGACATCTGAATATCTAAGAATAAGAAATTCTATCCTATAATAGGTTCGAGTATTATATATGATGATTCACTTAGAGATTGTAAAATGGTTTAAATTTCATTGGTTAGTCGTATAATATTCTAAATTAAGTAACCATTTGGTCAAATAGAAATTAAATGTTATAGTGTAGACACGGAATTCTAAGTTTACACATATAGATTTGAAATAGTATAAGATTTAATAAAGTAAATGTCAAAGGTATAGATATAGTGGGTGATTGGTTGGGGTTTATCTCCTTGATTTAGCTTTATTTATTTTTAAGTCACTAAACTTTACCAATCATGTTGTAATTTTATTTTCAGTAGTTAAAGCATACATCAAGTTTAATAATTTTTTAACCAATCTTGTTTTAGCTTTATTTTTAAAGTTACAGCAAAAAATTAAATCAAAAAAATTTTAAGTACTTTAAGTATAAAACCTAAAACTTTCTTTATAGGCGGTAGAATCTATAAAATAAAAAATATCTATAATATCAAATAAATTAGAAAACCACAAATTAACATCTTAAATTATTTAATTTAATTTTGGGTGTTTTTTAAAATTATTAAAATATTTAAATAACATTGTTATTATTTACATATCACACTTTAAATAACAGTAAACTTTGATAATTTTATAAATATTAATATAAATTCTTTAATTGATAATAATAATTATTTATATATATATTATATTATATTTCACATATTTTATTTTAAAATATCTACAGTATATAACTTACACCTACAACAAATTTAACTACAGCAAAAATCTCTGCAAAAAAAAAATTTGCATCCCAAATTAAATCAAGTTTTTTATCAGATTTGCAAGAATGAAATAAGTACTACTACTACTTCAGAAAACTCCGTGGAAAATTTAAGGATGTTATCAAAGTTGCAAGGAGGCCATTTAACATATGTATTGTATAGCTTAAGCATATTGGAGCTTGAAGCAATTGGATAAGAAATCTCTGAAGTCTTTCAAAGATTATTTGTGGTGCAAGTACGAAAATATAATTTTGACTTTTTAAGAAGATGACATGGTATTAAAGAAAAAATAAGTTATTTCCAAAGAGGACATGAGAATCCAATACATAAACAAAAACAAGTAGACTAATGAAACAAGACAAAAAGGAGTACAATAAATAAGATAATTAATTGATTGATTCAAAAGAAAAATACAAATACTCAATTTCACATATGAATCCAAAATTCATAGCTTCTGAAATTGATTCGATTCCTGCGAGTAATTGGACATGAGAATCCAATAAATAATAGAACATGAGAATCCAATAGATTAAACAAAAACAAGTACAATAACAGTAAAATAATGAATGAGATAAGCTAATTGATTCAAAAGAAGAGTACAATAGTCAATACTAGTAAATAGGAATCGAAAAATTCATAGCTTTTGAAACTGATTTATACAAGCACAATACTCGATTTTGTAATAATTTTTAAACTGTATTAAAGAACATATATTTAACGATATGTAAGATAATGTTATAAACACCTCCATACCTTTATTTATTTTGAGTGATAAAGATCATTTTTCTGCCACTTTCAAGTACTTTTTTTTAGATAAACCGTTCTTTGTAGATATATTTGTTGTTTTTATATGAGCTTAATTTAATACTGATGTAGAGAGGATTGAGAGAGATAATAGATAACATGTTAAGATGTTATGTGTATACTTTCAGCTTTGAAAATTTTGTCTTGTGTTGATTGCTAGACTTGAAGAACATGTTAATGGCTGCTACATTCTTAGTTTGTGATGATGGAAGCTGATTAGACTAATTGTATTCAGACTTTGATGGAATCAAATTTAACTCTACCTATAAGCTTCTTTTTTTTTGTTTAAGATCTGTGTTGGTCATTTTCTCCATTTTCCATGTTTTGGTTGCAAATTTTGATGGTTAGCATTTCTCTTGACCAATTCAAATTATATTTTTGTATTGGTGTAATATTTTGTTATAAACACCTCCTTACCTCTGTTTTATTTCTTTTGAGTGGCGATCATTTTCAGATAGTTTTTTTTACCATAAATTGTTCTTTATTAATACATTGGTTGCTTATTTTTAAGATAGATTTCCATACTAAGTGCCAATTGTTTTTCTTTCTGCAGACTAAAATGGATGTGGAAAAGTTGTGGAGTTCTACACGTGTTGTTTTTATAATGCTAATCAGATCAGAAGACGTAATCAAAGGACCTCCACAGTAGTAGTTGCAAACAAACAGTTCAATTACATGTTTTTCCGTCCGAACGAAGATGGACCTGACATTCTGGTAAACCAAGTTGTTGAGAGTGATAGAACGTTTGAGTATAGTCTTCATATTCCGGTTATACAATCCAAAGGGGCGCTTCATCAGTTCATTTTAGGTAGCGCGTCAGCGCAGCATGATCAATATGCGACATACCTCAGATTCTGTTGCTGCCTAATAGTCTTCAATAAAAAGTGTATTCTGACGGGGTTGTGGATGGAGGGGGAGCAACATTTTCGTACCTCTTCATCGTGTCATGTATGTACCCATGGAATCTAAAAGAAAATGTTAGTTGGTTGTGTGTGTTGTTTTGAGTTAATTAACTTCCTCTTATTATTATTTGAATGTATGTTTTATGTAGTTTTGGTTAAATATGATCTTCTGTAGTTTGAATGTGTGTTTTATCTAGTTCCGGTTAGTTATGCTAAGTAGTAGTTGTCTGTTTAGTTTAATTTATGTGTTTAATTTGGTTTATGCCTTGTCCGCTACTATTGTGTTATGTATAATATATAAAAAACTATGCTCTTATGTATTGTTGGTTAGTCTGTTCTTATTGAGAGTAGTAATTTGAAAATGACTAGTTTTACTTATTGCAATAGCTTTGTTCATCACATCTTCAGTGCCGATTATGCTATTATTCATCACTCTATTTTCACTAAAACTCTATAACCTCATAATTTGTGTCATTTTTAAAATAAATATGTAATGAATATATATTTATAAAAATCTCATTGAAATGATGATAAATAATTTAATAAAGCATAATTTATTTTGACTGATGTTATAAAAACAAAATCTACATCATTTGTTAATAAATAAGTCAAGCTAGTATTACTTATTTTTCTGATACTATTTGTGTGATTCAATATATGTTTTTATATGAGATTACATCTCTAGGAAAAGACTTCTATAAGTTGTAATCTCAAATACGGAACTAACATCATAATTATACTTCAATGTCTACCAAATGCTGCTAAGATCCACTTTTTCTCATCTGAATCTTTAATATACACTGCCACTTTTTACCACTACAAAAAGAAAATATAATTGATTCAAAAAAATAACAGAACATGAGAATCCAATAAACTAAACAAAAATGAATGAATGAGATAGTAGAATAATGCAATGTGAGAAAAAATGTAAAAATAATGTACTATATAAGATACCAGTACAATATTCAATAAGACATGAAAATTCAATATAAAAATAAGTACAATAATTCAGATTATTTTGCTTCTCAAGGGTCTTCCATAAAAGGTGTATTCTGCCGTGGCTGTGGATGGAGGAGGAGCAACACTTTCGTACATCTTCATCGTGTCCAGTATGTACTATGAAATATAAAAGAAAATGTTAGTTGGTCGTGTGTGTTGTTTTAGGTTAACTAACTTCCTCTTATTATTAATTGAATGTGTGTTTTATGTAGTTTCGGTTAAGTATGGTCTTCTGTAGTTTGTATGTGTGTTTTATCTAGTTCCGGCTAAGTAGTAGTTGTCTCTTTAGTTTAATTTATGTGTTTAATTTAGTTTATGACTTGTCTGCTACTAGTTTCTTAAGTAAAATATATAAAAAACTTTTCATATTGTTGATTAGTATGCTCTTGTTGAGAGTCCTAATATTTGAAAATGACTAGCTTTCCCTATTGCAGTAGCCTTGCTCAACACATCTTCAGTGCCAATTATACTCTTGCTCATCACTCTGTTTTCACTGAAACTCTATAAACTCATAATATGTGTCATTTTAAAAATAAAACATGTAATGCATAAATATTTATAAGAAAATCATTGAAGTGATGCTAAATAATTTAATAAAGCATCATTTATTATGAATTATGTTATAAAAGCAGAGTTTGCATCATTTGTTAATAAATAAGTCAAGTTAGTATTACTTATTTTTCTGATACTATTTGTGTGATTCAATATATGTTTTTATATTGAGATTACAACTCTATGAAAAGACTTCTATAAGGTAATCAAAAATACGGAATTCACATCATGATTATATTTCAATGTCCACCAAATGCTGATAGAATCCACTTTTTCTCATCTCTAAATCTTTAAAATATAATGCCACTTTTTACCACCATAAAGACAAGGTAACTGATTCAAATAATAATAATAATAGAACGTGACAATCCAATAAATTAAACAAAAATAAATGAATGAGATAGTACAATAATGCAATGTGAGAAAAAGTGTACAAATAATGTACATCTTGAAAGCATTGTTAGTAGTCAATTCTCATTATGTGTACCTTCTTATAGCACTATGTCTACCTTTCCGATTTGCATAACCTTTGCTTTTACGAACTCTCTTATCATCACATGTCTCAAGTATATTGTCTACCTTCTTGGAGCATTATGTGTACTTTTTGGCTGTTGGTTGGTTCAATTCTTTGTTACGAGTTAATGACTTTTCTGAATTTTGTAATAACATGATTAATTGATTGTAACTATTTGTAGTTCTTATGATTTGCCATCTACAATTTTTAAAATGGTTGTTGAAAACTATGAATAAATTAAACAAATTGCCCACCATACTTTAAACATCACTATTTACATATTTGACACATGATGTTTTAGAGATTTTTTCTTTATTTATAACAATGAATTCACACAAAAAGAAAAAACAACTGAGTGCAAACCAAAATCATTTACAATTTGGTTCAATTGTGATTTTTGTTTTCCGGTTTTTCAGTCCAAACTAAACAGGAACTTTTCGATTATTTATGATTTTGGGTTTGGTTTCGGTTTAGCTATTTTGATTTTTGGTTTGCTTCCGCTAACAATGTTAGTAGGAACCTGATAAAATTTGGAGTTCAATTTGGTTTAGTTCTCATTTTTCAAATAATTTTAAATAATTCAGATAAAAGGACATTTTATTATTTTTAATAAAATACAGAATAATTCATATAAATTTAAAGAAAAGTAAAGTAAAAAAATTCAAAATATATAAGTAGAATATTTTTACTGATTTTTGAATGAATTTAAATACTTTTTTTACCAAATAATGATAAAATTGTGATTAATAAAATATTAATATTACATTAGTATTTTGATATTTTACGTGCATGGTATCATTTAGAAAAAAATGAAGTTTTGTTTGTTGTCATATGTAGAGATAAGTGAATAATCTCATAAAAATTATTCATAAAGTGATTTTGACACATGTCTTCACACAATCATTTTAGCAAAAAAATTATGACATGGCTCACTTAAATGATGACATTGTATAATACATTTACTACATACACTCAATTATAGAAATTCAAATATAAAATGTTAATTTACCATAGTTAAAAGATTGAGTGTATAATTATTACCATAAACTAAAAGATATAAATAAAATAATTTAAATCTGAGATGGAATTGATATTAAACTACACTTTGAACAAGGTAGTAAAACAACTAAATTTATCAATATTTTTCTTATTTTATATATTTTAATGTTTATAATAAAAATTTATCCAGATATTGTAAAATTATAAGAAAGTATTTCATTCTTGAATTTATATCTCATAATTAAATTTTTATATATACTGTAAATAAAACAAAGGCTCTATATTTTAGCATTTATATTGTTTTACATTTTCAAAATTTAGTCTATCTTGACAAAAATATATTTCAAAGAATATGTTACTTTTTAAAGTTCATGACCATATTTAAAAATAAATAAAATATTTAAGCAAAATTTATTATATGATATTAAGATTATAGTCACTGGAAAATTCATTTTAGATATTTTGAAAAGTTTTTAAAATATTTTAATATCAAAAATCATTATTGAAGATAAATTGTTTTATTAGTATTAAAATTTATTTTAATTATTCTTAAAACACATAACAAAGACATAATAATAACAATATTTTGTATATATTGAAAATATTTAAATATACTACTAAATGTAAAGATAAAGCTAATCAATATTTTAAATTATTAAATATATTAAAAGGTAGTTTTAAGTTTAATTTAAATTTAAAAATTTATTCATGCACATAGTGCAGGTAAACACCTAGTGCACTATTATTTAGAGTTAAAAGTTTAAATATTAATTAAATCTTGTAAATATGGTAAGTAGATATAGTAGTTGTGTTATGGAGTAATTTAAGGGAATAAACAGTTTTTAAAAATAAAATATATTAACATTAAAATTAGAAGCAATGACACTGTTGTAAGTACGTTCAAAAATCAAGAGGATTTTAAGAAATGTAATTCAGTTTTAATAATATAGATAACTAAAATTCCTCTTGAATATAAACTCAGCAGTAACAGTAATGAGCTTTAACAATATTGTTGTCATGTTTACGGACCCATTCTACGAGTCTCGTGCTTCATTTTTAGAGAAAGAAAACTATAGAAGCACGAGACTCGTAGAAAAAACATGGTTCTGTAAGGATAAGTATATTCATTGTAGTATTATTTAAATGTTAAATCTGATTGAGATGTAGCATTATTTTCTTACTTTTGGTATAAATGTTATTCTCAAATCTAATGCAAACATAAGTACAATAATGAGCTGACAAAAGAAAATAAAGCAGACAAAAAAATACAAGTACAATAATAGTGCAGTAAAACAAAAATGAGTACAATAATGAATAAGATATTTAAGTAGGGTTTTCCAATGTTAATTGAGTAGGCCTACAACCCCAAGAAATAAATTTATAGGAACCAATAACTCTCCATGTGTTTAGTTGCAATATTCACTCGAATAACATTGACAAATATCGTTTGCTCGAAGCAATGCATCTATTGTTTCCAAAGGCATCTCCCAATTAGTTTTTCATGTGGTTAGGATCTTAATACCAGTGTTTAAATTTATTATTGAAAAAGTTGACAAAAAGATTCCACAGTATAATCTATATTATTCCAAAGCCCATCCCGAGACGAGTGTGTCAACAGTCGAGTTTCCGACCAGAAATTAACGTAACAATTTTTAAAAAAATATATTTTATCAAATTCATATTGTTTAGTGCGTCGGACTTGCAATGATTATCATGATGAATTTTTTATTTTTTTTAGCAACTTAATTGATGATGAATAAAATAAATAAAGGTTGTATTGTTTTAGGGGTCCTTTGAAATTGACTGAGTGATGAAGCTTGAATGAAATCTGACACAGAAAAAAAAGAAATTATTCTAAAAATATTTACCAATAATATTTGAAGAATATTCGACGAATATTCACTCAAGTCTTGTGACAATAGTGCTATAAGCCTATAAATAAACATCTCCGAATTGTTGTTAAAAAAAAAATATCTGAATCAAAGAAAATCATCACGCAAGTCTTGTGACAAAAAAAAATCATCACTCAGTTCGGGTAGCTGTTTTTCCTAATCTTCGTACATTCACTCTCCAAGTAATGGCTTTACAATCTTTGTACATTCGTTGCTGTTTCATTGATTATTTTCTATAAACTTTCCAAGTAATGGCTTCACACAATCTTTGTAATCTTTTTCGTTGCTTAATTGCTAAAAATGTTCTGAACATGTTTTTTAGAATCGTTATTTCCTAAAAATATTCGTTGCTCTTTCTAATATTTTTCTTTTATCAAACTCTTTCCAATCGTTTTCACAATCGTTATTTTCTAAAGTTATTTGTTGCTCTTTGTAATCTTTGTACATTCATTGCTCTTTCGTTGCTTATTTTCTAAAAATGTTCTGAACATATTTTTAAAATCGTTATTTTCCTTAAAAATATTTGTTGCTCTTTCTAATCTTCTCTTTACAATCGTTATTTTCTAAAATTATTTGTTGCTTATTTTCTAGTCTCTGTACATTCGTTGCTTAAATTTGCATGCCAATTATTTTTATAAGAGTGCCAATTGTTTTCCTTTCTTGCAGATTAAATGAACCCCCCGGAAAAGATTGTTGAAATCTATAGGCGTTCTTGTTTAAATCCGAAGTTGGAGTTCAAGGTAAAAAGTTCAGTCGAACAATTTTCCGTCCGCAGTGATATAATTTTTGTGTTGTATTTTTGCTCTGATTCTTGTTGAAATGTTGTAATAGCCAGAGATCATTTTTACAGAAAGAAAACTATAGAAGCACGAGACTCGTAGAAAAAACATGGTTCTGTAAGGATAAGTATAGTAGTATTATTTAAATGTTAAATCTGATTGAGATGAAGCATTATTTTCTTACTTTTGGTATAAATGTTATTCTCAAATCTAATGCAAACATAAGTACGATAATGAGCTGACAAAAGAAAATAAAGCAGACAAAAAAATACAAGTACAATAATAGTGCAGTGAAACAAAAATGAGTACAATAATGAATAAGATATTTAAGTAGGGTTTTCCAATGTTAATTGAGTAGGCCTACAACCCCAAGAAATAACTTTATAGGAATCAATAACTCTCCATGTGTTTAGTTGCAATATTCACTCGAATAACATTGACAAATATCGTTTGCTCGAAGCAATGAATATATTGTTTCCAAAGGCATCTCCCAATTAGTTTTCATGTGGTTAGGATTTTAATACCAGTGTTTAAATTTATTATTGAAAAAGTTGACAAAAAGATTCCACAGTATAATCTATATTATTCCAAAGCCCATCCCGAGACGAGTGTGTCAACAATCGAGTTTCCGACCAGAAATTAACGTAACAATTTTAAAAAAAAATATTTTATCAAATTCATATTGTTTAAATAGAATTTAACTACAAAAAAAATCAAAATTTAAAGATCTACATTTAAAAAAAAAAGATTATGTTGTCTGGTTTCCCTTGTTTAGATTCGGAATAACAACAATATTGCTCCATGTTTACGGATCCATTCTTGCGTACTGGCGTACGTAGACAAGCATTTTAAGAAGATTAACATTCCTTAACATTCATTTAGGCAGCTTAAAGCGTAGGTAAACAAACATGCTCGCCTAGCTTCAAGGTCATTTTGAAAATCTACAATTATGTTCATTAAAAGTTATTCATTGTACCCTTCCTTGGGAGTAATCCATAAAACTTTTGGGTTACCTTCCTAATAAAAATATAATTGGTCACATGCATCCTATTGGAAGAAGATTGTTCTTCAAAACTGAGTTAAATTACATGATATAATGTGGATTTTGTCAAAAACATGTACGGGTCTATAACTCAAAATATTTTAATTTTCAAAAACGTTTTTTCATGTTTTGATATCGAGCTACCTTCTTCAGACCTCACGCTCTCTTCTTCTGATCTCAAGTTCTCTTCCTTGCCATGTACAACTCTGAACTTGGTCTCTGTTCCATGACCTTCTAGAGGAGCCACATGATAACCCATATGGATGCTATATTATGGTGGATGCAAGATTGTTCAGGCGACTGAGTTACCCCGGACGCGATCATCATGAGTTGTTAGTGGAGAAAATTGCTTATGGGAACAGTTGGGAGATTCTAAACATACATTTACAGCTTGACTGTTCTTCGCATGATGCGGCAAATGTCTGTTTAGAATCTCCCTACTGTTCCCGTAAACAATTTGCTCCATTAAGAACTAAGGATGACCGGGTTCACGGTAAATCAGTCGACTGAACAATCTTGCATCCACTGCAATATAGCATCCATGTGGGTTTGGTGAGTTGAGATTGATTTATGTGCTGTGAATCTCTGTTACTCTCTCATGCAAATAAGCTGGATCCATATTATGAAAAAGAATATGGAGAAGATAATGAGAAGAAAGTATGTTGTTGGTTTATAAAATTTTAGTGTCTATGTGTGTATTTATAGAGGCATTCAAAAAATAAAAGAAAAACAATGCCCCGTAATTTATTTTGTATATCATCATTTTCCACACTCATTATGTTAACTTCTTGATCCGTGAGTTTTGAGTAGTGAAGTCCCATTATGTGTACATTGGAGCATTAACTGTGTGTACCATTCAGCTCCACTATGTGTACCATTCATCTTTGCAGAACTTTTGTTTTTATGAATCCTCGCACCATCAAGCATTATTGTACTTCTTGGAGCATTATATGTGTTTTTTTAAAAGTGATTTTGGATTTTTTTTATGTTGGGTTTCTTGAGAGGCAGACAGTAGTTGTAGCTAGCATGCTATCCAAGTACCATCCTTCTAGTCAAAGATTATATTAGTGAAATTGTTTTAGTAAAGTGGATATTCGTAAATGATTTATGCTGCTCATATATCTCAGTGATATAATTTTTTGTGTTGTTGTTTTGCTCTGATTCTTGTTGAAATGCTGTAATAGCAAGAGATCATTTTAACAGAAAAAGAAAACTATAAAAGCACGAGACTCGTAGAAAAAACATGGTTCTGTAACGATAAGTATATTCATTGTAGTATTATTTAAATGTTAAATCTGATTGAGATATAGCATTATTTTCTTACTTTTGGTATAAATGTTATTCTCAAATCTAATGCAAACATAAGTACAATAATGAGCTGACAAAAAAAAATAAAGCAGACAAAAAAATACAAGTACAATAATAGTGCAGTGAAACAAAAATGAGTACAATAATGAATAAGATATTTAAGTAGGGTTTTTCCAATGTTAATTGAGTAGGCCTACAACCCCAAGAAATAACTTTATAGGAATCAATAACTCTCCATGTGTTTAGTTGCAATATTCACTCGAATAACATTGACAAATATCATTTGCTCGAAGCAATGAATCTATTGTTTCCAAAGGCATCTCCCAATTAGTTTTTCATGTGGTTAGGATCTTAATACCAGTGTTTAAATTTATTATTGAAAAAGTTGACAAAAAGATTCCACAGTATAATCTATATTATTTCAAAGCCCATCCCGAGACGAGTGTGTCAACATTCGAGTTTCCGTCCAGAAATTAACGTAACAATTTTTTAAATATATATTTTTATCAAATTCATATTGTTTAGTGCGTCGGACTTGCAATGATTATCATGATGAATTTTTTATTTTTTTAGCAACTTAATTGATGATGAATAAAATAAATAAAGGTTGTATTGTTTTAGGGGTCCTTTGAAATTGACTGAGTGATGAAGCTTGAATGAAATCTGACACTAAAAAAAAGAAATTATTCTAAAAATATTTACCAATAATATATGAAGAATATTCGACGAATATTCACTCAAGTCTTGTGACAATAGTGCTATAAGCCTGTAAATAAACATCTCTGAATTGTTGTTCAAAAAAAAATATCCGAATCAAAGAAAATCATCACGCAAGTCTTGTGACAAAAAAAAAATCATCACTCAGTTCGGGTAGCTGTTTTTCCTAATCTTCGTACATTCACTCTCCAAGTAATGACTTTACAATCTTTGTACATTCGTTGCTGTTTCATTGATTATTTTCTATAAACTTTCCAAGTAATGGCTTCACACAATCTTTGTAATCTTTTTCGTTGCTTAATTGCTAAAAATGTTCTGAACATGTTTTTAGAATCGTTATTTCCTAAAAATATTCGTTGCTCTTTCTAATATTTTTCTTTTATCAAACTCTTTCCAATCGTTTTCACAATCGTTATTTTCTAAAGTTATTTGTTGCTCTTTGTAATCTTTGTACATTCATTGCTCTTTCGTTGCTTATTTCTAAAAATGTTCTGAACATATTTTAAAATCGTTATTTTCCTAAAAATATTTGTTGCTCTTTCTAATCTTCTCTTTACAATCGTTATTTTCTAAAATTATTTGTTGCTTATTTTCTAGTCTCTGTACATTCGTTGCTTAAATTTGCATGCCAATTATTTTATAAGAGTGCCAATTGTTTTCCTTTCTTGCAGATTAAAATGAACCCCCCGGAAAAGATTGTGGAAATCTATAGGCGTTCTTGTTTAAATCCTGACGAGGCCCCAAGCAAGTCGTCTAGCAAGGTCCGAAGTTGGAGTTCAAGGTAAAAGTTCAGTCGAACAATTTTCCGTCCGCAGTGATATAATTTTTTGTGTTGTTGTTTTGCTCTGATTCTTGTTGAAATGTTGTAATAGCCAGAGATCATTTTTACAGAAAGAAAACTATAGAAGCACGAGACTCGTAGAAAAAACATGGTTCTGTAAGGATAAGTATATTCATTGTAGTATTATTTAAATGTTAAATCTGATTGAGATGTAGCATTAGTTTCTTACTTTTGGTATAAATGTTATTCTCAAATCTAATGCAAACATAAGTACAATAATGAGCTGACAAAAGAAAATAAAGCAGACAAAAAAATACAAGTACAATAATAGTGCAGTAAAACAAAAATGAGTACAATAATGAATAAGATATTTAAGTAGGGTTTTCCAATGTTAATTGAGTAGGCCTACAACCCCAAGAAATAAATTTATAGGAACCAATAACTCTCCATGTGTTTAGTTGCAATATTCACTCGAATAACATTGACAAATATCGTTTGCTCGAAGCAATGCATCTATTGTTTCCAAAGGCATCTCCCAATTAGTTTTTCATGTGGTTAGGATCTTAATACCAGTGTTTTAAATTTATTATTGAAAAAGTTGACAAAAAGATTCCACAGTATAATCTATATTATTCCAAAGCCCATCCCGAGACGAGTGTGTCAACAGTCGAGTTTCCGACCAGAAATTAACGTAACAATTTTTAAAAAAATATATTTTATCAAATTCATATTGTTTAGTGCGTCGGACTTGCAATGATTATCATGATGAATTTTTTATTTTTTTTAGCAACTTAATTGATGATGAATAAAATAAATAAAGGTTGTATTGTTTTAGGGGTCCTTTGAAATTGACTGAGTGATGAAGCTTGAATGAAATCTGACACAGAAAAAAAAGAAATTATTCTAAAAATATGTACCAATAATATTTGAAGAATATTCGACGAATATTCACTCAAGTCTTGTGACAATAGTGCTATAAGCCTATAAATAAACATCTCCGAATTGTTGTTAAAAAAAAAATATCCGAATCAAAGAAAATCATCACGCAAGTCTTGTGACAAAAAAAATCATCACTCAGTTCGGGTAGCTGTTTTTCCTAATCTTCGTACATTCACTCTCCAAGTAATGGCTTTACAATCTTTGTACATTCGTTGTTGTTTCATTGATTATTTTCTATAAACTTTCCAAGTAATGGCTTCACACAATCTTTGTAATCTTTTTCGTTGCTTAATTGCTAAAAATGTTCTGAACATGTTTTTAGAATCGTTATTTCCTAAAAATATTCGTTGCTCTTTCTAATATTTTTCTTTTATCAAACTCTTTCCAATCGTTTTCACAATCGTTATTTTCTAAAGTTATTTGTTGCTCTTTGTAATCTTTGTACATTCATTGCTCTTTCGTTGCTTATTTTCTAAAAATGTTCTGAACATATTTTAAAATCGTTATTTTCCTTAAAAATATTTGTTGCTCTTTCTAATCTTCTCTTTACAATCGTTATTTTCTAAAATTATTTGTTGCTTATTTTCTAGTCTATGTACATTCGTTGCTTAAATTTGCATGCCAATTATTTTTATAAGAGTGCCAATTGTTTTCCTTTCTTGCAGATTAAAATGAACCCCCCGGAAAAGATTGTTGAAATCTATAGGCGTTCTTGTTTAAATCCGAAGTTGGAGTTCAAGGTAAAAAGTTCAGTCGAACAATTTTCCGTCCGCAGTGATATAATTTTTGTGTTGTATTTTTGCTCTGATTCTTGTTGAAATGTTGTAATAGCCAGAGATCATTTTTACAGAAAGAAAACTATAGAAGCACGAGACTCGTAGAAAAAACATGGTTCTGTAAGGATAAGTATAGTAGTATTATTTAAATGTTAAATCTGATTGAGATGTAGCATTATTTTCTTACTTTTGGTATAAATGTTATTCTCAAATCTAATGCAAACATAAGTACGATAATGAGCTGACAAAAGAAAATAAAGCAGACAAAAAAATACAAGTACAATAATAGTGCAGTGAAACAAAAATGAGTACAATAATGAATAAGATATTTAAGTAGGGTTTTCCAATGTTAATTGAGTAGGCCTACAACCCCAAGAAATAACTTTATAGGAATCAATAACTCTCCATGTGTTTAGTTGCAATATTCACTCGAATAACATTGACAAATATCGTTTGCTCGAAGCAATGAATATATTGTTTCCAAAGGCATCTCCCAATTAGTTTTCATGTGGTTAGGATTTTAATACCAGTGTTTAAATTTATTATTGAAAAAGTTGACAAAAAGATTCCACAGTATAATCTATATTATTCCAAAGCCCATCCCGAGACGAGTGTGTCAACAATCGAGTTTCCGACCAGAAATTAACGTAACAATTTAAAAAAAAATATTTTATCAAATTCATATTGTTTAAATAGAATTTAACTACAAAAAAAAATCAAAATTTAAAGATCTACATTTAAAAAAAAAAGATTATGTTGTCTGGTTTCCCTTGTTTAGATTCGGAATAACAACAATATTGCTCCATGTTTACGGATCCATTCTTGCGTACTGGCGTACGTAGACAAGCATTTTAAGAAGATTAACATTCCTTAACATTCATTTAGACAGTTTAAACCGTAGATAAATAAACATGCCTGCCTAGTTTCAAGATCATTTTGAAAATCCTAAATTATATTCACTAAAAGTCAGTCATTGTATTATTGTACCATTCCTTGGACGTAATCAGTAAAACTCTTGGGTTACCTACCTAATAAAAATATAACATACATCCCATCAGAAGAAGATTGTTTTAAATTTTGTCTAAAACATGTATAGCTCTATGAGCTCAAATTATTTTAATCATTCAAAACACGTTTTTCATGTTTTGAACACATTTTTCAGTGGGAGAAACTTTTCTTTATGTTCAAAAACTTGTTCAAGTGTACAGCAAACAGTCTTAAATCTTTCTAGCTTCGTTTACATGCTAAGATGTTCATGAATCAAAGGGCATCCGTAACAAAAGAAAAGTATATTTCTATTTACATCTATAAATAATAAGTCCATTTTTTTCTTTTCCATTTTCTATACAATTTTTCCACAGTTATGATTGTTCCTCTGTTGTTGAACTTGAAGCTGAGTTTGTGGTGAAAAGAATAAAACAATAGCAACATGACCTTCTATTCCAAGTCATCTTCATCCTCCTCTGCAGACCACCTTCGTTATTTCCAGGCGTGTTTTAGGTCTCTTCCTCTGATATCGGGCTACTTTCTTCAGACATCACGCTCTCTTCTTCTGATCTCAAGTTCTCGTCCTTGCCATGTACAACTCCGAACTCGGTCTCTGTTCCATGACACTCTAGAGGAGCCACCTGATCACCTTGTGTAGTGTTTCTTGGACTCTGGAATGATCTGTGGCATAATATTAGTATCAAGAGAAAATATATGTAGTGAGAGTAAGCAGATTCCAGAAACTCACTCTCCCGTCACTTGTTGGGGTTTTGGAGACTGCAGATAACCCCACACTGGAACCAAACCTCTCGTTCTTCCTTCAATCGTTCTTGTTTGGATTCCTTCAATATCCATCTCCCCTCCTCCACCATTACTCTCTTCATCCACATCCAACACCCACTCTTGAAACCTAAACTGTTTTGTGCAAACAACAAAAAGTATTTAGAGACATTCACACTTAACACATAACAAGAAATAAAATAAAAAGAGAGTTTTTTTTACATTTCTCCTTCCCCATAATGGTAACTGAGACGGCTGATACATTTGCAGTTCTGCTTCAGACATGTACATCTGATGCTTATCCTCCCCACGAGCCTTTCCTTTCTTAGTAACTTTCCAAGACTCCTCAGCACTCTGCTTCCTAACAATCTCCGGAAACACTCTACTTTTAGAATCCGAACTTGCTCCACCTCCTCCATACACGTCACTGTGCTGATCTTGCATCTCTCTTCTGGACTGGTTCTGAATCATAGACCACCTCCTCATCGGCTCAACCCCTACTTTCCCTTCAGTCTCCGAACCAGACTCAAAATCAAACCCTGCCATCTCATGACCACCGCCCTCAACCTGATTAGGCTTCAACGCATACTGTGTCATACATCCAGAAGGAGCAAACACCAGAAGGTTCCTCTTCAAGTTATCATCAGAAGTAGCAGCAGAAGAACCATAGTGGTTGTTGTTCTTGTTCTGTTCAACGGAGTAACAGAAAGCTGATGCGGTTGCACCAGGTAGAGAGCCTCCAACCATCCCAGCTGCTGCTGCAGCAGCACCGCTCATTGTTCCCATCCACCCGCTGATGTTTCCGCTTCTTATCCTATTAACAGCAGATAGAACAGGAGCATTATTCCCTTCTCCCTCGGGATTAATCTCAAAGAGATGACTTGTCCCTCTTGAAGAGCTGATGGCTATCAAACTGCTATCATTGCTGAAACTGATGTATTGTATCACCTGAAAATATTAAATCTCCTTCAGATTAATCCCTAACCAATAGGTGAAAGTCAATGTTATTCTAGGATTTTGAAATCTCCTTCAAACTACCGCATTAGTAAACCCACGCTGGAGCCTGAAGAGATGCACAAAAGACGCATCACTGCTTGTACTTGTAGAGGCTCTCGGCAATATTCTGAAGACGTTAATATTATGCCCCTGAATCGAAGCCGTCACAAGAAGCATGCCGCTTGGATCAAAGCTCAAAGCTGAAATTGGACTCTTATGTGCTTTAAACTGCGTTACAACGCTTTTGCTTATAATATCTTTGATAACAACCTGCACACACACCACAACACATATATGTATAAAACCACAGATCAATGTAAAAATCAACAACTAGAGGAAAGATTTGGAGTATAAAAAAACATTATGTTAATTATGATTTAAAAGAAAATCAAAAACAGAAATAAATAGAAGAGGCGTTCCTTATTTGGGGTAAGGAAGAAACGGTTATTAGTGACACGTGTAGGCAAAGTGAGAGGAGAGAGGAGGAGCGTGGCTTCTGTTCCGTTCTCTCTCTTTTTCCGAAATCTCTCTATCTTCTATTCTCAAAGGCGATTTTCTCTCTCTCTCCGTGGTTCCTTGACGAAACGGCGGAACTCCCTGTCTCCGTGGCTCGTCGACGACACAGAATCCTGTCTCTCCGTGGCTCGTCGATGAAACGAAGAGTCTCTCTCTTTGTGGCTCCTCGATGGACCGACGATGAACCCCTCTATCTTCGTGCCTCCTCGAGTTCGTCGCTGATTGGATTATCTCCCTCTCCGTGAGTCTCCTCAACGGCGAAGGACCGCTCTCTCTCTGTTAAGATACTTGAATCGGAAGGTAAATCTATTGTTGTTTCTTCAATCATGCATGTTTTAGATTAAACTTCTTCTTGTTCTGATCAGAAGTTTTATTTGTTTGTAGGTTCCTTTGATCAAAAAAAAAAAAAAATTTGTTTGTAGGTTCCATTCGGTCTGGCGGTGGCTCTCGTCAACGGCGGCGACGGAGCTCTCTGTCAATGGCTCTCCGCGCTCAGGTAAAGCTTCTGTTGCATCTTCTTCAATCATACATGTGGCTTTGATCAGTTGTGATATCTTTGTTGCAAGTTTATCAATTTTGATAATGTTTTCTGTCTGTTCATTCTGTTGGCTTTAGGTGTAAAATATATTGATTCATTTTCGTTTTGTTTATTGCAAGTTTATCAATTTAGATTTGGCTTCTTTCTGGTGATTAATATTTTTTGTGTTTCTGTCTTTGTGTTGTGAGATGAAGGGATCAACTCGCGTTTGATATGTTCAGTGGAAAGAGAGCTGAAGAAGATTCATCAATACAGGTTGTTTATTAATCCTGTTCTGTCTCTGTTTGCAAATTTAGATGTCACAGTCTTTGTTTATTAATCATGTCGTGTCTGAAACCTTCCTATCTTTGTGTGTTTAGATGGATGGATCAAGAGAGATGAGCAACAGTCATTGGACAAAGGAATACGCAGCATCACGGATTAGTCTTTCTCTCTTTCATCTGCTCTGCTTGTTAAAATATTTTTGTGTGTTAAAATAACTTGTGTTCTTGTTATGATTATGTCTTGTTCTTGTGATTTTTAGGAGCATTGAGAGTGGAAGAAGCTTTCAATTATTGTAAGTTTGTGTCACGTACGTTCCTTCTGAAGACGAAGAAGCTTTACTTGTGTGTGTAGTCACGGACTTGTCCTTTGTGTCACGGACTTGTTATTGTGTCACGTTCCTTCTAGTACTTGTGTTGTCTTCTCTAGTCTTGTCTTTTGCTTGTTTAGTACTCTAGTGTATTCAGGGACCTTTTGTAACCTTGTAACCACCACAATCTCTATATAAAACAAGTTCATGTTCTCTCTTCTCACCATACAAAACGAGCAACACATTTAATCAAACAAACTTCATTTTCTATCCTTCTCACCATACATTTTCCCTCTTCTCACCATACAAAACAAGTTCATGCTTTCATGGGAAGATTATGAAACCTTAAATTAGAGACTTGCAATGGAGGACATAAAATCTCAAGGTTTTTAATTAAGTCTCTTATTCAACTTTTCTCCTTAAATACTATTAAAAAAAATAAGAGACACCTAATAAATTTGGGGAATTTTCAAAAATACCACTTTGAAGGTACCATTATTCATCTTTACCACCACTAACTACACATTTTCAAAAATACCTTATTTATTAAAATGTTAAAGACTCTTATATCTTTGTTTTTATATGTTTTTCAAAATTTTAATCCAAAACTCTAAATCCTAAAGCCCCAATTCTAAACCCTAAACCCTAAATCTTCAACTCTAAACCCTAAACCCTAAACTATATACCCTAAATTCAATATCCTAAACCCTAAACCCTGAAACCTCAACTATAAACCCTAAATCCTCAACTCTAAACCCTAAACTTTATACCCTAAACCCTAAAACATCAAATCTAAACCCTAAAACATAAAATCTAAACCCTAAATCTTAAACGTTCAAATCTAAACCCTTCATTAAAAGTAGTGGTAAAAGTGGTTAGTGTAAACATGAAAAGTGGTACTATGAAAATGGTATTTTTGGCAATTTCTCAATAAATTTCTAGGATAAAGATAATAATACCATTCCTACGCTATCTGCGTCCACCACATTGTCATTAGCAACTTAGTGATGTTTTTATACCAAGAGATTTTTTTTTGTTTTCTATTGACAAATTTTCTTTAATTTATAGATAGATAGATAGATCCGAGCATTCTTTTCCTTTTTAAAAGAAAATTCTGATAGAGTTTTACTTTTAGTTTATTTTTTCTTTGTTTTTGTTTTTATTTTAGTTTTGTGTTTTCAATTCTTTTTAGGTAGTGTCATTTTAGGTAGTGTCTATTCTAGGTATTGCGCCGCTCGGGTTTAGGTTATGGAGCACATAATAGCCACAAGGGAGACAAACGTAAGTGATCGACAATAGAGTTATATATATTTTTGGGGATCAGATGGTCGATTTTGCTCTCTTTCTCTCTATATGTAATAACATGGTTGATTGTGGTTGTAGGAATTGGTAGAGCTGGTGATAGCAGCTCAAGAGAAGGGTTTGTCAGGGGAGCACGGAACATGGCTTGAATTTCTAAAATTTTGCGACCCGACAAGGGATTATTTTAACGATCCCCGTAACCGAAAAGCCGAGACCTTGATCCAATTCCTTACTTCAATCATCAAGACAGACGATTCGAGGGTAATAAAATTGTTTTTTATTTATTTATTTTTGGGACCAACTTAAAGATTATTGTTTTTTTGTTTGTTTGTTTGTTTGTTCACAGAAATTGGCTTTGCTTATGAATCCCAGCCGTCCACTGGTTCGCCGCTACTCATGCAATCACCCGAAAGAGACAGCTGAGCAGAGACTAGTTAGAAAGACGCTTACACATGAGGAGTACCCATTCGACTTTTTGATCCCGTACAAGTCCAAGGACTGGGTCCTTACGGGAATCATAGGGAGCCCCATTGTTGATCCTTTAAACGATCTCGCAGCAGAAATTTCCTACTCTTTCCGCTCAAGGATGCCTTATGCTAAAAGTATTGCCATAACCGACATGATTGCCCTTTGTTGCGAGAAGGTTCTCTGTCAAGACAACACTGAAGCTGCTGTAAGAGTTGCTGCCGTTGACCGCAATCTCAAGGTCTTTCTTCTTTTCTTTTCTTTTTAAATTATTATTATTATTATTCTTGAGAATCCTTTCCAATAATAATTCATCAAATGCAACACACTCTAGGTGATTCTTGATGTGCTTGTCAAACCAAATGAGCCAGTTATTAACTTCCGGACTAGTATTACCGGACTCGATTGTTTTGCTCTTCATCTATCAAACGCTACTCCTTTGTCGGATATACAGGTCGGTCTAAGTAGTAGACTTTTTTCAGCTTTTTGTTTTGGCCTGTCATCATCATCATCATCTAAGTGTATCTTTTTTTTTTACTCAGGAAAAATTGCTGGAATTGTTTCCTACGGAAACTATAATGGTCGGTCACCTTCTGAACAAGGATCTCAAAGCTTTAAAGATGGATCATGCAAGAGTTATCGATACCTCGCTATTGTTCAAGTATGATTTCTCTGCTGCTGCTGGTATCGTCGGAAAGCTTCCACGGCCCTTTTAGATCATCTCTGCAAGGTATGCCAAACCGCTCTCAACATATTGTAGTTGCTGGTTAATTCACCACATTGTTAACTTCTTCTTTTTTTTTTCCCTGCCTAGTCGGTTTTGTTATACGAAATACCGAAAGAGAAAGCATACATTGAAATTGTTTAAAACCACAAGTCTAACAAAACATCTATCTTCATCTAACAAACCAGATGATGACCGTTAACTTAACGCTTTTGCATAATAAACTGAAGAGTTTGTACCTTATTGATTGTAGCTTTAGCTGGAACACCAAGTACTGCTGCTCCAACCGCCCAACCATCTTTAAGTACCTTAAAGTAACAAAACCATCACAAGAAACTCTTCAGTGTCCACCTGAAGTCTAACAAAACATCTATCTTCATCTAACAAACCAGATGATGACCATTAACTTAACGCTTTTGCATAATAAACTGAAGAGTTTGTACCTCATTGATTGTAGCTTTAGCTGGAACACCAAGTACTGCTGCTCCAACCGCCCAACCATCTTTAAGTACCTTAAAGTAACAAAACCATCACAAGAAACTCTTCAGTGTCCACCAATGGTCTGGCTGAGTCGTGGATGCAAACAAGCTCAGTGTTCACATCGATTTCCTGTGAAAAATTAAACAAATGCTCTGTAAAATCTCTCAACCAGAAGTATAACTAATTTAATTATTTTTAATAGATAAACTACCCATAAATTAAAAACGAGTTTCACTAATTTGATAATCTAAAATCACTTTAAAAAGAAAAAAAAAAAGCAAACATAATGCCAGGAAATACAATTACATGCTTGCGACATGTGAATTCATAAAAGCAAAGGCAAAGAATTGTGCACATCCAAGAAGGTTACGAATGGAGCTGAATGGTGCACGACCTAGAAGGTACACTGAGATTTGACCACTCAAAATTCACGGTACACAAGAATAATGGAACTATACGTGATTAAATTTATTTTTTTTTGTATCATCTGCCTCTATAAATGCACACACAGAGACACTACCATTTTATAAACCAACAACCTCTCATTATCTTCTTCACTCTCTTTTTTCATATCATGGATCCAGATTATCTGCACGAGAGAGTAACAGAGATTTACGGCACAAATATCACTCTCCGAACGCAAAGCCCATTTGGATGCCGTGATATTTGCGATCGGAGAGTGATATTTGTGCCGTAAATCTCTGTTACTCTCTCGTGCAGATAATCTGGATCCATGATATGAAAAAGAGACTGAAGAAGATAATGAGAGGTTGTTGGTTTATAAAATGATAGTGTCTCTATGTGTGCATTTATAGAGGCAGGGGAAAGAAAAAAATAAATTTAATCACGTATAGTTCCATTATTCTGGTGTACCGTGAATTTTGAGTGGTCAAGTCTCAGTGTACCTTTTAGGTCATGCACCATTCAGCTCCATCATTCGTAACTTTCTTGGATGTGCACCATTCTTTGCCTTTGCTTTTATGAATTCACATGTCCCAAGCATGTAATTGTACTTCCTGGCATTATGTTTGCTTTTCTTTTTTTCTTTTTTAAAGTGATTTTGGATTATCAAATTAGTGAAACTCGTTTTTAATTTATAGGTAGTTTATCTATTAAAAATAATTAACCTAGTTATATTTTTGGTTGAGAGATTTTACAGAGCATTTGGTTGTGGTCTTCTTATAAAATATGAAGAATCAATTGATGTTAATCTTAATTTCGCTCTTCCTAGCAAATAAAGGCAAGACTCTGTTCACAGTGGACTTCAGGTTTATACCTCTTTTCTTTCCTGAGCCAGAATAAACTATTCTAAATACTATGTTCATGTGATTAAGAAATCAAACATGACTGATTGTTGTTTTGTGTACTACATATCTGAAACAGAAGGTTTAGAGGTAACAGATGATGTTTCGATTGTTGATGTCACTCAAGGATCTTACACAAACATCAAGGTAAATAAAACACTAACTTTAGCCTTTTTACTGTTGACAGAATCAAATTCATTTTTACATGTCTTGATTGCTATTTGCTGAAATTGTCATTTTCTTTTGAAGGTTACAACACCTTACGATTTACTGCTTGCTGAGAGAATCTTTGTGCATGGACTTATGAGGTATCATTACAAATTTAGGAAAAATATATAAATAGACACATTATCAATTCACAAACCAGTAGAATAAATTAGTCATGTTTTCTGAATATTGTTCTATACTTGGATGTCTACAGTGAGAAATTGTGAAATTTATTTCAGTAATAATAACAACTGGTCGGGCGGGTATTTATTTTATGTTTTTAGTTTTTATTTTGTTTTATACTAAATGATATGTTGTAATATTTAAATATAAATTTTAATATAAAATTAATATTTGTAGTTATAATAAGATTTAAAATTTAATAAAATATTTTGATAAATTTTAAAATTCTTAACTAAAATAATACAGAGGTGTATCATAATTTTTTTCCAATTCCAAAAATCTTAACATCCTTTAAAAGAAAATAAAATAAATTTATAAATACATAAAATATATAAAAATAATTAGAATTAAAAATAAATTTGTTAAAATAATAATTTTACGCTGTTGTTATTTATTTATATGGCTTGACCTGTAGCCGTATAAATATTTGCTTTCACTTTAGTTTTTTTTCTTTGTACTAATGATAATATATATATTTGTATTTGTAAATTAATAAGTATTACATAATTGTTAATATAAAATTTTTAAAACAACAATTTTATTTATTATTTTGAATAATTATATTTTGTGAATTTAATCGTCTATTATATCCCAGTATACTATATAAAATATCTAAAATTTATAACTAATTGGACTTATATTATTGAAAGTGCTATACTAATAATTTATGAATAAATTATTTTGTATGTGTGATTTTTATTTTATTTTTCTTATTACTAAATATTAAAAATATTATATGTTAATACAAAATTTATTAGAATATCTATTTTGGTTAAGATTCGATTAAGAAAATCTATTATTTAAATTAGGAAAATATATTAAATACTTGAATTTATTATGTAAATAAGGAAATACAAAATCCCTTTAAATATAACTTCATTTAATACTTTAGTGGTATACCATTATAAATAAAATAAAAAATTCAGAGTTAGTTCAATTTTGTATTTCTATTCTAATAATATAGATTTAGAACGAAAACAATCAAATAGTTTTAATATTGTTGGAGTCATACAATTTGGTAATCTGTAGGGTGTTTTTCATCTTGAATGGTAGGGTTCGTTGATTCATCAATCTAATTATTTCGTGATAGGGTGCATCTAAATTACAACTTCCATTTGTTTATTTTAAAAAGAATTGGTTTTGGAGTAATAGTAGTAGTGATTTGATCTGGGCCAATAATAAGCCCAAAACAAACGTACGGATTTAATGTGATAGAGAGAGAATGGTTGACCGAAAATTTTGGGTGTAGAAATGGCAAGACAGTATCTTTAATTATAGCTTTATTTATTATACCAGTGGCATTACATTGTAAATATAATGAAAATTCAGGGTAATTTTAGTTTTGTATTTCTCTTTTAATAGTATAGATTGCAACAAGACATAAAAGAAAAATAAAACCAACGCCACATGCCCACAACAATGTATATCTCTTGAAAATATAGACTTGTGATTATTAAAAAAAAAAACAATATATATATATGCTTGTTTTACACACCATCGAAAAACAATAGACATATTTGTTCAAGTAGAGAATCTTGGTCTTTGATCTTTCACATGATAAAATCCGAGACAAGGATCCAAAAGTAAATTAAAATAGGATTTTATCTAAGTGGAAAGTACCGGTCTAAAATTAAGCGACTAATTCATATGTATACAACATGATCAACAAGATCAAAGCCCATTCCTTGATGTTTTGACAGAGAGTAGTTATTTGAAAGTAGTAGTCCTTTTGATGTAGCATCCGAACTAGTTGAAGACAGTGAGTGGCCTTCAAATATGATAGATTTAAACCTCGAATCTCTTTAATATTTTCTTGTTTTTATTCATTACATGTTTATTTCAACGATTACTACCATTTAAAAGTTTACACTCCCTCATCCTATTGTCATGATTGAAAACATTTAAAACCTTTAGAGCATCATTAACGCTGTGGCTTAATGTGTTGCTTGAGCTAATTAATATTTAAAAAAAAGAACAATTACGTAATAAACGAAGGAATGTGGCTTAATTAAGCAATGCAAGTAACGTGTCTTGAAGACACGCGTCATACATTCACGCTTTCTTTCTGTCTTCTCTATTTCTTTCTCTTCTCTATCTCTTTCTCTCGTCGACGGTTTCAATTTCGAAACTTCGTGATTGATTTTTTCTCGACGGATGAATCAATCAGCGGAGGCGGAGACTTGATCTCAATTCGACGGTGAATCAGTTGGTGTCTGTCTTGGTGGGTTTCTTCATCGCCTCCGTCTCTGTCTCGGTGGGTTTTCTCGAGGAGTCCGCCTCTGGCTCGGTGAGTTTCGTCGACGACTCTGCATCTGTGTCGTGTCTTTTCTCGACGACTCTCGGTGGCTTTCGTTGAGGATTATGCCTCTCACTCGGAGTTTCTCTCGGTGATCTCTCGTCGATGACTCTCGGTAGCTTTTCTCGGTGTCTTTTCTTAAGCAACTACCATTGGAAGACTTGTAATTAGAGGTTGCTTAACAAAATTGCTTAACAAAATTGCTTAACACTCATTTATTGTTAAAAAATGATTAAACACCTCCATTAGAGTAGTTGGGTTAATGATGCTCTTAGTAGTCTACATTTAGAACCTTGTCATGATTTTTGTGCAATGTTGTAAATTAGTAAAATTAAAATTGTACATATTCCGTTAATCTCAATCTTAAACTAAAATTCTGGATACATATGAAAGACTATTCTATTCGATTTTTTGTATCCTCCTAGGTGCATCTCGTTTTTAAATTATTATATATATATATAGAAAATGAGGGTTGTACCATACCAAATCACTGTACTGTGTTCTTTATTGAAAACGCAAAAACATAGTACTAGTATTTATCACAAACGCAAAGATACATACTATCCAGTACATTTAAAAAAAAAAAATTGAAATTTTTTATTGCATTATTAGGTTTAATTGTAGCAAAAGAGATTACAATTACCAATCACTGGAACCTCACGGAATTAGATTGAAGCCCACAGAAATCAAAAGTCTAAACCAGTAAATCAGTAGATAAACAAAGAAAACATTCAATTCAATGTCACGGACTTCTGAATATCGAATGGGTTATTGTAGGCCGTCGTGGGTAGCAGCACGCATGGCTGTGCAAATTTACAATATACAAGACAGGCAAATCGTTGGTGTTTAGTAGTGTCCTTTCCAAAGAAGCCTCAGCCTGAGTTTCCCATCTTATCGGCTCTCTTGATGATCTAATCATCGTCTTACATCCTTTCATCTATTGTTGTTTAGTAGTGTCCTTTTATTTTATCTCCTTGTGTTTAATTTCTACCTGGATTAATGGTTGAACCTTGTTTATCAAGTAATTGATTCAGAATAAATTAATTATGTTTTCTGAATATTGTTTTATACTTAGTGAGAAATTGTGAAATTTATTTCAGAAATAATAACAATTGCAACAAGACATAAAAGAAAAATAAAACCCAACGCCAACAATGTATATCTCTTGAAAATATAGACTTATGATTATTTTTTTAAAAATAGTATATATATATAGGCTTGTTTTACACACCATCGAAAAACAATAAACATATTTGTTAAAGTAGAGAATCTTGGTCTTGATCTTTCACATGATAAAATCCGAGACAAGGATCCAAAAGTAAATTAAATAGGATTTACCTAAGTGGAAAGTACCGGTCTAAAATCAAGCGACTAATTCATATGTATACAACATGATCAACAAGATCAAAGCCCATTCCTTGGTGTTTTGACAGAGAGTAACTATTTCACTCCCTCATTCTATTGTCATGATTGAAAACATTTAAAACCTTTAGTAGTCTACATTTAGAACCTTGTCATGATTTTTTGTGCAAGGTTGTAAATTAGTAAAATTAAAATTGTACACATTCCGTTAATCTCAATCTTAAACTAAAATTTTGGATATATGAAAGACTATTCGATTTTTTGTATCCTCCTAGGTGCATCTCGTTTTTAAATTTTTTATATATGTATTTTGTGCCATAACAAATCATTGTATTGTATTCTTTATTGAAAACGCAAAAAACATAGTACTAGTATTTATCACAAACACAAAGATACATACTATCCAGTACATTTTAAAAAAATTGAAATATTTTATTGCATTTAGGTTTAATTGTAGCAAAAGAGATTACAATTACCAATCACTGGAAACCCACACGGAATTAGATTGAAGCCCACAGAAATCAAAAGTCTAAACCAGTAAATCAGTAGATAAACAAAGAAAACATTCAATTCAATGTCACAGACTTCTGAATAAAGAATGGGTTATTGTAGGCCGTCGTGGGTAGCACACATGGCTCTGTAAATCTACAATATACAAGACAAACAAAACATTGGTGTTTAGTAGTGTCCTTTCCAAAGATGGGGTTTTAGGATGAGAATGAAACATATATATATATGTATATTACCTTGTCATCCATTCCAGCAATGCCTTTAGCAGAATCTTCTAAGGTGGCATATCGGACAAATCCGAACCCTTTTGAATATCCTGAGATTCTGTCTGTGACAACCTTGGCTGTATAAACCAATTTGACAGTTAATTCTCTGTTTGATTAGCTTTGATGCGCATAATCATAAAAGGAAGTTTATTTACCATCAGCAACATCTCCTAACTGAGCAAAAGCTGTCCTAAGACCTTCAGAAGTGGTGCGCTTACTAAGCCCTAAAAAAAAAACAGATGCCACAAAAATACACCTTTAGATTTCAGAACATATATAAAGATAACACAAGGAAACGAAACCTCAGGAAACTGAGAAAAGAACATGTCCTCTAGTTCCACACAAAAATTGTAATCAGATGTTGCTAAAAAAAAAGAAGATTGTAATCAGATGTTGCTAAAAAAAGATTGTAATCAGATTTGAACTTGTAAGCTTTAATTGTAGGAAAAGAGATTACATTTACCCTAAAACAATACAAAAGACAACCAAAACGCTGGTGGAGAAGAGATGTTGTATTCTTAACTGCACTACTAGATTTTGATCCGGGCGGATATATTTTTGAAAAAAAAATGTTTATTTTTTTTCTAAATTTTATATAATTTTGGTAACTATATTAAATATGTCAAGTTACATAACTAACATTTATACCATATGCATTACAAAAATTATTTTTAAAATTTATTCCTAAAGTTTGCAAATATTATATTTTCTTAGTATTTACCTACCATAAATTAGTCAAGAATATTCATACCAGAAAAAAATTCGACTCCGAGTCGATCCGAAAATCAAAGCCTCATACTCTATTAGACCTGGTCTATATAATTGTTATATCCGAAACCAATATCAAACCTAACTTGCATCGGAAACCGTGCATTTTTTTGAAAAATGTTTAGAAATTTTACTTTTTAATATATTCTGCTATTTATATATGTAAATGGGTTAGTGTGGTCTTCACAAACTTTAAATAAAATCTCATTTAATAAATATTTGTAATCGAATAACCTATTTAAAAACCATTAAACTAAATGAACTTATATATATTTATTTCTATTAAAAGTTCACTGTTAAGCCCTATTTTATCATCATGTGCTTTGTTAATTGATAAATTTAATATCTGTATAAAATATTTGAAATTTGAATAAATTAATATCTGCTTGAATAAATATTAATTTCTTGGACCGAAAAGTAAGTTATGTTTTTTTAGCGTGATAACGGCTTTTTTTTAATTATAGATTCTGACGAGTCTTTTCAAAAGACGGGTATATTTTTTGTTTTAAAAATTCTTTTGGGAAATCTAATTTTCATATTTGTGTTTTTCTTTTCATCAATGATCATGTTTTAATAGAATAGATATTTATCAAGTTTTTGGATTTTTTTGGCAATCTAACAATTTAGTGAAGTTAACTATATTTGCTAAGAGTTGTTGATAGTTCTCACTAAACACACAATTACCTTTTTCTGAATGAAGAATATTTGCTATGTAACATATTGTGGTGATTTTCAGTAAATAAATTGTTTATTTAAAAAAAATAAACAACTAAACTCCAACGGCAAATCATAAAGTGGTGGTTACATAGAAAAACAGTATAAAAGGAAGCAGTTATAGAAAAAGCGGTTGTCTATTATAAGGCAATAAGTGGTGGTTACATAAAAAAACTATACATGTCTCGTCGCACTTATATTAAAGGTATGTATATTTGTAATTTTAAATTAGAAACAACATATATCAACTGGTCATGATTCAGTTTTAATAGTATTGATAGACCAAAATTGAAGGCAATGAGTGAATATGCTTAAAATAAATAAAACAAATCAGCTTGAAAGATTAGATTTGCAGTAGTACTTAAAAAAAAAAAATTGGTGGGTATAGTGAAGTGACGACGTTGTTTGACAAAGACAGACAGATCATTTGACTTTCCGATGTTGTCGCGAACCCATTAGACCCCAAATTCCTTCATTGATCAATTCGCGACTGATATGGTGGAGGAGATCAATGGATCTGATAAAAGAGACACATCATGGAACGATTTTTGGAACTCAGAAACTAAACTTCAAACCATGAAACTATTTTGGTTGATGCATAAATACCAAAACTAATTTATTTGTTCACCATATCTCAAAATGTGACGGATCGGTATCTAACATAACGTTGACTAACGCGGTGCTAGTCAAGGTATGTTTTCACTTTTCATGCTACGGATTGAAATTTGGGTTAAAATTTTAAATAAATTCTCAATTCAAATATGATTTATTTAGGTATAGAAAAGCATGATGAAAATTATTGAGGTCGAAAAAGGCTCTTTTCCCTCATCCATGTTAGTATCGCAAGCAGTTGATGTGCAAGATTTTAGAAATTGGCTTTGTGCTGAAGGAAGGAACTTGGAGAGAGAAGTCAAAGCAAAGGCAACACACATGTTATAGACGAGGAGGAGCTGTTTGTTTTGGTGGTTAGTGGTCACAAAGGATGACATAGCTTAAAGTCCCTCTCTGAACGAAGACATTGGAGCTTCAACTTCATAATTTACTTTTTGAGGACTAATTTCCTCCTTAATATCTATCCCGACCCTTTCAAATAACATGTATTATAAGATTGACCACACAAACTTGATTATAACTGTGCAGTAAAAAGAGTTAAACCTTTCTATTTTAGTTTACATGCTAAGATATAGTTCATGAATCAATGAACATCCGTAACAAAAGAAAAGTAGTATACAACTTCTATTTACAACTTCTTTTCCTTTTTCTATACAATTTTTTTCCACTGTTTATTTTTGTTGTTGTTGAAGTTGAAGCTGAGTTTGTGGTGAAATAATAAATAAACGAATAACAGCATCACCCTTCTTCATCGTTTTCAGACGTGCTTTAGGTCTCTTCTTCTGATAGCGAGCTACCTTCTTCAGACCTCAGGCTCTCTTCTTCTGATCTCAAGTTCTCTTCCTTGCTATGTACAACTCCAAACTCGGTTTCTGTTCCATGACCCTCTAGAGGAACCACGTGATCACCTTGTGTAGTGTTCCTTGGACTCTGGAATGATCTGTGGCATAATATTACTGTCAAGAAAGAAACTATGACAGAGACCAAGAGAAAAAAAAAATAAGTAGTGAGGGTAAGCAGATTCCAGAAACTCACTCTCTCATCACTTGTTGGGGTTTTGGAGACTGGAGATAACCCCACACTGGAACCAAACCTCTTCTTCTTCCTTCGACCGTTCTTGTTTGGATTCCTTCAATCTCCATCTCCCCTCCTCCACCATTACTCTCTTCTTCATTCACACCCAACACCCACTCTTGAAATCTAAACTGTTTTGTTCAAACACACAAAAAAGTATTAGAGACATCCACACAATATTACTCTCTCTCTGAAGAAATAAAAGGAAGAGAGTTTTACATTTCTCCTTCCCCATAAGGGTAACTGAGTCGGCTGATACATTTGCAGTTCTGCTTCAGACATGTACATCTGATGCTTATCCTCCCCACGAGCCTTTCCTTTCTTAGTAACTTTCCAAGACTCCTCAGCACTCTGCTTCCTAACAATCTCCGGAAACACTCTACTTTTAGAATCCGAACTTGCTCCACCTCCATATACGTCACTGTGCTGATCTTGCATCTCTCTTCTAGACTGGTTCTGGATCATGGACCACCTCCTTATCGGCTCAACCCCTACTTTCCCTTCAGTCTCCGAACCAGACTCAAAATCAAACCCTGCCATCTCATGACCACCGCCCTCAACCTGATTAGCCTTCAACGCATACTGTGTCATACATCCAGAAGGAGCAAACACCAGAAGGTTCCTCTTCAAGCTATCATCAGAAGTAGCAGCAGAAGAACCATAGTGGTTGTTGTTCTTGTTCTGTTCAACGGAGTAACAGAAAGCTGATGCGGTTGCACCAGGTAAAGAGCCTCCAACCATCCCAGCTGCTGCTGCCGCAGCACCGCTCATTGTTCCCATCCATCCGCTGATGTTTCCACTTCTTATCCTATTAACAGCTGATAGAGGAAGAGGAGCATTATTCCCTTCTCCCTCGGGATTGATCTCAAACAGATGACTTGTCCCTCTTGAAGAGCTGATGGCTATCAAACTGCTATCATTGCTGAAACTGATGTCTTGGATCACCTGAAAAGGGAAATCTTCTTCAGATTAATCCTAATCAACAGGGTAAATGTTAACCGAATAACCGAATAACCCGAGCTAACCGAACCCCCTGGCCTAGTTAATCTCAAACTGATGTCTTACCGCATTAGTAAATCCACGCTGGAGCCTGAACAGATGCACAAAAGACGCATCACTGCTTGTACTTGTAGAGGCTCTCGGCAGTATCCTGAAGACGTTAATATTATGTCCCTGAATCGAAGCAGTCACAAGAAGCATGCCGCTTGGATCAAAGCTCAAAGCTGAGATAGGACTCTTGTGTGCTTTAAACTGCGTTACAACGCTTTTGCTTATAATATCCTTGATAACAACCTGCACACACACACACACACCACAACACATATATATGTATAAAACCACAGATCAATGTAAAAATTAACTAGAGGAAAGATTTGGAGTATTATTAATACCATTCCTATGCTATCTGCGTCCACCACATTGTCATTAGCAACTCCAATGCCTTTCAAACCAGGAATATACGGATTAGGCAGAACCTCCGAGCAGTACCTAGAGAACGACTTGTACCCTTTGTCACCAAGAGTCACGATCCCGGAAGCGATCTGCCTGCTGGATTCTCTCGCAAACTGCGCAACGCTGGGAGATGAGGACAGAGTGATGAGTTCCGGATTGAAAAGCGTGGAGCTCGAGTCAGCAACGCGGCTTCCGCTGTAAGCAATCCACCGTGGACCAACGGCGAGAGGACCGTATCCAACACCCAAGGAGCCGTAGGCGATCGAGTTAGTGACTATCATGTATTCCTTCACCAATGTCTTAGCGTCAAAGCAATGTATCTGAGCTGCTTGGAGTACAGCAACGATCCGAGAACTACACCTAACGGTATAGATAACAGACCGGAACCTCAACGTATGGACATAAGACTGAGAACTTAACGAGTAGACATGAACATTTGTAGGAACCACCACGGTCTCAGGATTGTCAGAACCACCGCTCTGTCTACTACTCTGTTCATCCCAAGAGCTGTCACCACAGACAGCCAAAAGCGGACGGCTGTCTGAAAACCTATCGTCAAACTCCTCGGAGGTTATAGGGTTTGGTAGCATCTGCATAAAGGAGGCTTGTCCATCGTGCGAAGAGACTATAACATGGACGTTATCTGTTTCTTCAACGTCCCAAATTTGAAAACCAGAGTGAAACGCAAGTAAGAGAACTCTCCGTGTATCTCCGTCTTCTTTCTCTAGCTTATCAAACCCCGCCCATAGTACCTTTAGCATTAAAAAAAAAAAAAGAATCCAACTTTTTAATAGACTAACACAAGATTTCGAAAAACAGAGCACTCCAACAACCTAAAGGTCTAATCTTTTTAAAGCTATCAGACAAATGAAGCAACCCCAATATATAGAACCCAACTATTTCAATATACAGAATACTCCACAACCAAAAGGTTCAATCTTTTTAAAAACAGAGCACTCCACAGCCTAAAGGTCTAACCTTTTTAAAGCTATCAGACAAATGAAGCAAACCCATTATATAAAGGTCTTAACTTTGGCTAACACGGCAGATAAAGTTGCTTAATTTAGCAATTTTTGTATCATAAAAGAACCAAACTTTTTCAATATACAGAACACTCCAACAACCTAAAGGTTCAATCTTTTTAAAGCTATCAAACAAATGAAGCAAACCCATTTTATAAAGGTCTTAGCTTTGGCTAACACGGGAGACAAAGTTGCTTAATTTGCAATTTTTTTAAAAAAAACCTGATCGTGAAGAGATTCGACGTCGCGGTTAACGGCGGAAGAAGCGGCGGAAGCGGCGGAGCGAGCGACGGTGGAAGCGCCAGAGGAAATGACGCGAAAGAGAGCACGGAACGTAGAGGTCCGAGCTGATCGGGACACAACACCGTCGGGAGCTGTCGGCTTAAGGGAAACGTCGCCGTTTTTCCTCATAATGTTGGATCGTTTTTAGCCCTTCTTCAATCAAACAGAGTCTCTCGATTGCTTCCGATTTTTAAAATTACACAAATTGGTTTGAGAAATTTTCTGAGATTTGGTGGAGACACAAATCAAAGCTTTGATCAAAAGGGAAAAAAAAAAGATTGAAAATATGCAAAAACCCAGAAGAAAGAATCAGTAAAAGTGAAAATAGTTAAGCTGAATCGTTAAGGAAGAAGAAGAAGATGATGATGATACAGACCTAAAATTAAAAAAAGAAAAAAAAAAGAAGAAATGAATCAATAGTTTCGTGTTTTTTTTTTTTTGGGTGGAGAATTGAGAAGCAAAATGAAATTGAGAAACCCAGAAAGAAAGGGGATTTAGCGTGTCCGAAAGGAGGAATCAGATTAGGACTTTGGAAACGTTTAGGAACAAGAAAGGGGAAATATTTTAGGATAAGAGACCAAACCTCTTTCTGTTTTCATTAAACTGGTTTTTTCTTTTTCTTTCTTTGAAAAAAAAAATGAAAAACAACATCAAGAGGATTAACATCTCTTTTACGTATCGTCTTTGTATTTACTACAGAGAAGACAGATACACTCACCTTGCACGTCTCTTTCCCTTTTATTTATTTAAATAATAATTAATATAGAACTCAAGACTGCAAATAAGAAATTAACTCTTCTTATTAAACTCAAGGAAACTAGCACAAAACCTCAAGCTCTCAAACTCTCAAACTTCTAATATTTTGTGTCACAACTCGACACCTCAATATATAGATGTTATAAATCCTAATCCTAGTAGATAAACATAACTTTAGATAACTCCTAATTGTATTATGTATCTATCTCCATCACTCGGTAGGATTAGGTCTCTATCTTCTTTCTCAAGCTTCTCTTTTATTCAAGCTTATTTCAACAGTCTCCCCTCTAAGCTTGAACTCGATCTCTTCTAACTCTTGAACTCCAATGAGACTTCTCATCTCCTTGAACTTAATTCTCCCAAGTGCTTTGGTTAATATGTCAGCCTTTTGTTGATTACCCGGTACATGTTCCACTTCAATCCAGCCGGCTTCTACACACTCTCTGATGAAATGGTATCGAGTATGTATGTGCTTACTGCGACCGTGAAACACTGGGTTCTTCGTCAAAGCTATAGCCGATTGATTGTCTATCTTTATAACCACTTTCTCGCACAATGTCTCATCTATCTCGCCAAGTAAGTCACTCAACCATATAGCTTGTCTAGCTGCCTCTGTCCCTGCCATAAACTCTGCCTCGCAGGAAGATAATGCCACCGTATCTTGCTTCTGTGAACACCAGGTTATGGGACTTTCGCCTAAGTAGAAAACGTGTCCCGTGGTGCTCCTACCGTCATCTGGATCAACATTGTGACTACTGTCACTGTAACCAACCAAGTGAGCCGTTTTTGACCTTGTGAACGTAAGACCGAGTGTTGTCGTTCCTCTGAGGTACCGTAAGCACTGCTTCATAGCTGCTCCATGCGACGTTTTAGGCCGTTGCATATAGCGGCTTAGAACACCTACACAATAAGACAAATCAGGTCTCGTGTGTAACAGATACCGGAGACAACCAATATTCCTTCTGTAACTAGTAGCATCAACGTCTTCTTCTTCATCTGCTCGAGACAACTTCAGGTTAGAGTCCATTGGCGTATGCACTGGGTTACACTCCCTCATTCCTGCTTCTTCGAGAATCCTCAAAGCATAGTTCCTCTGATTCAAGATTATACCATCATCATGTTGTATCACCTCAATTCCTAGATAATAGGTCAAGCGTCCTAGATCACTCATCTCAAACTTCGACGCCATCTCTGCTTTGAAGTTAACAATAAGATCCACACTCGTACCAGTCACAAATAGATCGTCCACATAGACCGCAACGAGTAAGAGACTTGTATTTGTCTTCTTCACATAAACTGATGGCTCCTTTTTGCAACGCCTGAAACCAAACTCCTTGAGGATACCGTTTAGCTTATCGTTCCACGCACGAGGTGCTTGACGCAAACCGTAAAGCGCCTTGTTGAGTTTGTACACTTTTGTCTCAGAGCCTTTCACTATGTAACCGTCTGGCTGTGTAACATATACTCTCTCCTTTAGGTCTCCATGCAAAAATGCCGTTTTCACATCAAGATGATGTATCTCCCAACCTCTAGATGCTGCAACGTTTATCAGTAACCGTATCGTCTCTATTCGAGCAACAGGAGCAAACACTTCCTCGAAGTCTACTCCATACCTCTGCACATAGCCTTTAGCTACGAGTCGAGCCTTATGTTTATTGATGCTGCCATCGGAGTTTCTTTTCAACTTGAACACCCATTTCAACCCGATTGCCTTAGCACCACTAGGAAGGTCAACCAGAGTCCAAGTTCCATTCTTTACAATGGAATTGATCTCATCTTCACTCGCCTTTCTCCACTCTTCAGAATGCTCTGCTTCATAATAGTCTCTTGGTTCATCGTTAATGCTCATGAGCAAATACTCTCCTTCCTCCTCTGCAAACAAAACATAATCATCAAGGTACTTAGGCAATGAGATTTGCCTCGTTGATCTCCTCAAAGGAGGACTCTCTTCCTCGTCCTCATCACATGTTTCTTCTTTTTCAGTCTCATCATCACTAATCTCCACTACTCTGTTTCCATCTTCTAACCGTGCAGCCTCCCCTGTTATCGTAGGAATATCAAGATTCCCAATTGTAAAACTTCCTGCTTCACTCTTTTCTGTAGTGTTTTGACTCCAATTCCAACCCTTTGTCTCGTCAAAAACCACATCACGACTGACCACAATTTTTTGTGTTCTTGGATCAAACATACGATAGGCCTTAGAGCCTGGTTCCGTACCGAGATGTACTAACATGCTTGATCGATCTTCCAGCTTCTTTAGATGAGGTTTCACCATCTTAGCATATCCAATACAGCCAAATATTCTCAGATGACTCATGTTTGGCTTCTTGTTTCTCAACATCTCATAGGGAGTTCGATCCTTCAAAGCTCTGGTAGCGACTCTGTTCAGAACATAAGTAGAGTGTCTTGTTGCCTCTGCCCAAAGATAGTTCGGAACCAACATATGTTTTAGTATACTCCGAGTCATCTCCATCAATGTCCGATTCCTTCGCTCGACAACTCCATTTTGTTGGGGCGTATAGGGAGCCGTGAGATGTCTTCTAATGCCATTGTCTTGACAGAACGTGTTGAACTCATGAGATACAAACTCTCCTCCTCTGTCTGTTCTGAACATCTTTATCTCTGCTGAGTTTTCTTGTTCCACAAGCTTCTTAAAGCTTTTGAATCTCTCGAAAGCCTCGCTTTTCTCCTTGAGCAGTATGGTCCACATATATCTGGAATAGTCGTCTATAAGCACAAAGATATACCTATTTCCAGACTTCGTAGTAGGTGAAATAGGACCACAAAGATCTCCATGTATCAACTCGAGTGGCTTGCTAGCTCGGTAAGAAGTTGCCTGTGAAAACACTTGTCTGGCTTGTTTTCCAAGTAGACACGAACCACATACTTCTTTCTCAACAGAGATTTGTGGTATCCCAGTCACAAGCTCCCTTTCAATCATAGATTTTATAGATTCGAGATTGACATGACAGAGCCTCGCGTGCCACTTGCTTGATTCGTTAACCATCGTAGAGAATAGATACAATGGCTCCCTTATTCCCATACGAACCTTATATAACCTGTTCTTTGATCGTACAGCCTCCACCAGTAACTTGCCCTCTCGATCATGCATTGTGAGCTTCTCTCCTCTTAAGACAACATCACACCCTGCTTCAGTTGCTTGACCAAGACTGATGATATTGCTTTTTAACTCTGGAATGAAATAGACTTCATTCATAGTTCTCGAGTTGCCGTTTTGGTCTATGAACTCAATCACACCTTTTCCTTTGATGTCTATGCGGGAGTCGTCTCCAAACCTCACCTTTCCCGTAATAGACTCATTAATCTTCGAGAAGTATCTCCTATCACCAGTCATGTGATTTGAGGCTCCATTGTCTAAGTACCACAAGTCATTCTCTCCTGTGTTTGCCTCATATTTATTAGGCATCACCTTTTCTTCATTCAAATAGACAATTTCATTCATTATGAGCTCGTTGATGACTTCACTTATCATAAGCTCGTCTGCATTCTGAGTATCCTCCTTATCACCTTCTTGCGTTTCCTGTAACTTCAACAAACGATCAGGACATGAGTAAGCATAATGCCCTGTTTTATCGCATCGAAAACAGGTAATTCGAGAAAGATCTTTGTCTCGTCCTCCGTTGTTTCTCCCACGACCTCGTCCTCGTGCGAACCTTCCACCTCTTCCTCTGTATCCTCTGTTTTCGTCTTGATACTCACGAGAATGTGGAGCCTCCGCATTAGTGTACATCAATTTGCTCTGATCGTCTTGATCCTCTTCCTCGCTAATCCTCTCCTCGTAGGCTTTAAGACGCCCGACGATGTCCTCAAACTTTGTGGTTTTGAGGTCAAGTATCTGTTCAAGCGACGCTACCATGTGAATGAACTTTCTACGAGGCAAAGATTTCAGAAATTTCTTAACAAGTTTTGTTTCCTCAATCTCTTCTCCTAGCGCGGCAGCCTTTGAAGCTATTTCAGACATCTTGTTTGAAAAATCATCGATCTTCTCGGTGTCTTTCATCTTGAGACGATCAAAATCTTCCATTAACGTCTGCAGCCTTGCTTCTTTCACACGTTCCGCTCCTATATGTCTCGTTTTAATTGCATCCCAAACCTTCTTTGCCGTGTCTAAACCTCCAACCTGTAGTATCATTGATTCAGGTATCGCCTGAAACAGCAACCCTATCGCCATGTTGTTTTTGTCGACTGCATCCTCTGCTGGTGTCTCAATGATATCCCAAACCCTGTTGATTTTTAGTATTATCTTCATGCGAATCTCCCACACGGTATAATTAGAAGAGTTCAACATAAGACACTTGATCTTGGAGGCTTCTCCATCCTTTGATTTCGTTTCTGCTGCAACCGTTAGATCCCCCATGATAACTTGGATGCTCTGATACCAAATATAGAACTCAAGACTGCAAATAAGAAATTAACTCTTCTTATTAAACTCAAGGAAACTAGCACAAAACCTCAAGCTCTCAAACTCTCAAACTTCTATATTTTGTGTCACAACTCGACACCTCAATATATAGATGTTATAAATCCTAATCCTAGTAGATAAACATAACTTTAGATAACTCCTAATTGTATTATGTATCTATCTCCATCACTCGGTAGGATTAGGTCTCTATCTTCTTTCTCAAGCTTCTCTTTTATTCAAGCTTATTTCAACAATTAATTAATAATATTAATTACGAAATGTCTGTATTTGTTTGTTATACCAATAATTAAACCAAACAAACCTTCCAAATTTTTAATTGAAACACAACAGAGACTTTTGGTGTTCGTGTTTTTGGTGGTTTTGCTGTCGATTTTAACGAACCGAGTCTGAACCAATTTATAGCTTATTTTAAAATTCATCATTCATTTAATCCTAAATGCTAACCCAATCAAAATCCACCAAAGTTACTACGACGTGCGCTATTCTTTTATTTTATTTCATTTTCCGTGACGTGCGCTAGTCTTACATGAAGAATTTCATTAGTTTACTTTTCGATTTCTATATTTTAAACTAGTTGTATTGGTTAAATATTTAAGATTCACAACTCGGTTTAAGATAATTACGTATTAGATGTATCTTAACATAGATAAATAAATATATGTGTCGCTGGTTTAAGTAGCATGAAGAGAAAGAGGAAATATCTTCGAAATAAGCATGTGTTATTCTCTGTGTTTTGGTTTGATTTACACAACTTCAAGTCGCTTATATCAAAGCTGTGTTACCTCAAAAGATACTTCTGAAATGATCCACAAGGTTATTGTTGGTCTGGCTTCCCTCTAAACTTCCTCGCTGTTGAGCTTGATGACGATGTCTTTCACATAATATCTCTAGTCATTCTGTTCCTTTTACCTTTTAAATGTATTCTTATGTAGAGGTTCGGGGTAAAGAAGAGAAGGAAGAAATCTCTGTCTTTTTTTTTTTTTTTTTTTTTTTTTGTTGGTAATCAGACATCTCTGTCTTGCGTCTGAAATGTTCGATGTTTAAAACCATTTCGTTGTAGATATTCCTTCGTCGAATATCGACAGATGCCCGCCATGAAAACAGAGTATCTACACCTCTTCCCTTGCCGGAGAAGACAAAGAAGAAGAAACGGTGACCACACGATACAATTCGTGCACGCAACGTGCGTTTGATTTGTGTATGCGTCGTTCTCGTTTTCAGCTTCTTCATTGATACATCAATGACTTGCAAAACGTTAGTAACTTTTGGGTCAAGCAAGTGAAAACAATTAGAAAAATAAAAAAGAAGAAGAAGACAAGAACCTCTTCTCCCAACGAAAGCTGTCCGGAAAGAGCTCTGTCTGATGACAGAAAGAGGGTAGCTTTGCGCTTTGGGGTTATTTCCCGCTTCGATCAAGTTCTTCTGTGACTATCAATGCACACCTCTTGGCTTCGCACTAGTTTCGGAAGAAAGGTTACGTGTCCAAGTGATGAAAGCGTAAGTGACTGCGGGTGAAGATTGTTCAAGGATCGTGGTGGCAATGCTCAAGCTCTGAAACTTGTAGAAACTATCAAACATGTATCAGAAATCAAATTGCTAAAGCAATGTTTTCCGATAGAAATTCCAAATTTACAAATATCAAATTACTAACACAACATTCATCTTTTGTCTGCTAAAAACATAGCATTATGTTCACAACATTCAAAGCATATTATACATCAAGTCTTCATCAAGTTTGTAGAGGAGCAAAGCATACAAGACGACACTTCAACGTCTAGCTCCTCATCTGGCTTTGAAGAACCTCTCCTTGATTGAGATTAATTCTTTTACAACATCACTCATTCCCAAGCGGTTTGCTGGAGACTCTTCAGAACATCCAAGTCCCACTTCTAAAACCTTTGTCAAGCACTCAGAAGCAGGGAAGCCAACTCTAAGGCCGTTGTGAAGAACCAATTCTTCTGCGACATCCAAAACTTGCTCTGGCAATGCAGACCTGATGCAGCTACGAAGGGTAATGTCCCCGCCAAATATCTCGTCGGTTGGTCGTTTTCCACTGAACATTTCAAAAATGAGAATCCCAAAGCTATATGCATCACCATGCACTGATATTTCTCCTCCCATTGCATATTCTGCACCATAAGACATATCAAACAAGATTGGAGCAAGAAATATACTCTATGCGTTCCCATAAGAACTAAATTTCTTGAGTATTTACGTATATTAAAAATATAATGAAATTTGTTATTCACTTTTACTATACACTTTCCAATAACTATCGACGTACCTTAAAAATGTTTAAAATTTAACTTCGTAGAACAAAAAAAAATATAGATAATTTTATTTTCGGAAACGAAAAAAAATTAGCTTTCTTCGTTCAAACATAATATGTGTGATAAGTTTACCTGGTGCAGCATAGCCGATGCTCCCTCTGACTCCAGCGGAGCTAAGTTGGTTAATGAAGGTTTCCTGGTCGAATTTGAGAAGGATCCGAGCAAGACCAAAGTCGCTCACATGGGCCGTTAGATCATCATCTAGAAGAACGTTGCTTGGTTTAAGATCGCAATGAACAATAGATTCATGGCAATTAATATGAAGATACTCCAAAACAGAAGCCACGTCTATCGCTATGTTAAGCCTTTCCAAAAGTGTCAATGTTCTTGAGGGCCTAGAAATCTCGTTCATTTCCTTTGGGTGCAGCCACATATCCAAGCTTCCATTTGGCATGTACTCATAGATTAGAGCTCTGAATTCATTTCCTTGGAAATCAATACTCGAACAAGCAGTCAACAGTTTCACAAGGTTACGATGTCTAATGTCTTTCAAGGATTCACATTCTGCCATAAAACTCTTCATTGCTCCATGTCTCTGCATGTTTAGAACTTTCACTGCTACAACCTTGTTCTCTGCTTGAAACAACGCTTTAAACACAGTGCCAAAGCTTCCTGAACCAATCAAATTACTCGAAGAGAAGCCATCTGTCGCATTTCGAAGATCTCCATAACTTATCATTTCATGAAAAATCCCCAAGGTGGAAGGAGTTTCTTCAGTGATCTTTTTCTTCTTTCTGCTTTTTACCCAACAAAGAGAAACTGAAGCTATGAACAAAATCAAGAGCAGAGATATTCCCACGCTTAGCCCAATCACAAGTTTCTTTCTTGAATTTTCTGGTGGTTGCAAATAACATGGCTTTAGTCGCAGTTCCAAGATGCCTCCGCAAAGATTTTTGTTTCCAGATACTGAGACAATAGTTGTGTTCTTGAATTTTCCTTCTGTTGGCACATTTCCCTCAAAGTTGTTGAATGATAGATTGAGATACTCCAACAAGCTAAAGTTTGCGAGATATTCAGGGATTCTTCCAGAGAGATTGTTGCTTGAGAAATCAACCTCCTTAATACCTACCAACCCACTTATATCTGGAATGATTCCATTAAAAGAATTTCCTTGAAGTTCAAGATGTGCCATTGAGAGACACTTTCCTAATGTCTCTGGGAGTTTCCCTGATAGCTTATTATGAGCAACAGATAAATTACCAAGATTTTCAAGTCGTCCAACATCTTCTGGTAGAGAGCCAGTCAATAAATTATTTGACATGTTTAGAGAAAAAAGAGTTGAAATTTTCACAATCTCCTTAGGGATAATACCATTCAACTTATTGTTATTGATATGTAAATATAGCAAATAGCTACAGTTACTGAGACTTGGAGGAATGATTCCTTCAAAATTATTGTTGGACAAGTAGAGTCTTTCTAACCGAGTGATGTTGCCTAAAGAATATGGTATCTCTCCTGACATCCTATTTCCGCGGACAGTTAAACCCATCAATCCTGAAAGTTTTCCAAAAGAGGTTGGTATTGGTCCTTTCAATAGATTGTACGCCAACATTAACATTTGTAGGCCTATGAGATTCCCAATGCCATGAGGAATGCTTCCAGATATGAAATTATTTCGAAGAGTTAACTCTCTGAGGTTCATTGACAGATTGGCAATGGAGGTAGGCAAGTCACCCCCAAGCCTATTAAATGACACATCTACTTTTCGCAGTTGGGTGCAGTTGGTCAAAGCAATAAGAAATTCAAAATCTCCAGCTGAAAAATTTCCAAGCGAATTTTGACTAAGGGATAGTACTTGCAGATCTTGTATTTTTGCAAAGCTCGTAGGAATACTTCCTGTCAGACTGTTAACCTCCATGCCCAAAATTTGAAGAGTTGAAATATTTACAAGTGTTGAGGGAATGGCTCCTGTGAGAGAATTAACTCCGAGAGACAATTCTAGAAGGTTTGGTAGCAAATTACCAAAATCAGGCCTCAGGTTCCCAGAGAAACCATTACCAAACATGTTCAGATACATAAGTGAGGACAAGTTGTAAATTGCAGGAGGAAAAACACCAGAGAAATTGTTGCTCTCTAATAAAAAAAGCTCCAATTGAGTCAATCTAGCTATGGCATCAGGAATTTCTCCTTCCAAATCATTGTCTGTAAAGGAAAGTCCTCTTAGGGATGTCAGGTTTCCTAGAGATACAGGGAGTTTCCCTTTCAATTTGTTTTGACGAAGGTTTAAATTAACAAGCTTCGTCAATGATCCTAGTTCTGAAGGAAGACCTTGCCCAATATAATTTGAATATAAAGAAAGGTCCAACAATCTAGAACAGTTGAACAGACTTGATGGAATCCCCCCTTCCAGAAAATTGAAGCTCATATTCAAGTGCTGAAGTCTAAACAATTTTCCCAGCTCTTGAGGGATGGTTCCACCAAAAGAGTTACTATTGAAATCAAGTGATATGAGAAACGAAAGATTACCAATAAATGGCGATATCACTCCACCCAACTGGAATCCTCCGAGGTCCAAACCAGTAACTCTCTTGTGTTTGCGGCCACATGTAACCCCCGTCCATTTGCAGAGAGAGAACGAGTTGTTCCATGAAGACAGCAAAACTTCTTTCTCCTCAGAAACTTCAGACTTGAACTTGAGTAATGCTTGCTTATCAGTTTCATAGGTATTCTTGAATGCTTCAAGTGACATGAGAACACTGAAAGAAAGTAAAAGAAAGATTTTCATGATTCTCGTATTTTGCAGGAAATTAGTACAAAGAGTTGAGCAAAATGTATGATGAAATATCTTTCACCTCTAGCTTTAATGCTGCTCATGTTACTTTGTCTCCTCTCTTAAATTTCACATTGACCCATTCAAATACGACTTTGTCAAGTCTAAAAAGACAAGTGGTGCTAGTACTTAGAAGAAAAGTCTCTTTGAATTTATTTCGCTTGACTTCGGTTATTACGGTCTGCGAATAAAATGTGATGAAAAAGATAAATGAAAAAAAATAAAATCATACATAGAAAGTAAATGTACGTTTTAGTCTTATCAAAACTATGTCTAAGAAATTACAAACTGAAGTTAAATATTTCTTTTACATTTCGATCTATTCTACATGATCACATGAGGGCTAGACTGCCTAAAATTTACTAGCATTTTAGGAAGAAATAACATCAGTCTACTGTAATACAATTACCATATAATTAAAAAAACAAAGCAATGGCATGTAATAGAGTATAGATTTGCAAGAAACATAGTCATCAATGTTCAATCATCTCTAGATTCAGGTGCTCACTTTAACTAAACATAAGAGAAGGCTCACCCCTTCCGACCATCCAAAATTGATACTTGGTCATATTGATGTTTGATAAAAAAAAGCACTATATAACATATGACTGGATTCATCGCCTAGACTCCAGTCACTATGATTTGTGATTCCTCTGAGCTGTCTTGTGTATTTTTTTTTTTTGAATGAATGTAAGATTTTATTCAATCAAAACTGTACTACACCGAATGCAAGTGTTTTCTAAACTATAAAGAAATAAAAAAATGTGAGACTAAAGAAAAAAGACTCTTCATCAATCTTGTAGTGTCTCAAACCAAGTCAAACCCCTTTCAAAGTGTTTGTGCCCTTTTCCTTGAACTGAAAGAAGCTTTAGCCATATTTTGAGCTTTTCTTTTAGGTTTAAGCATTCAAGAAAACTGAGAAGAAAACAGTTACTGTGAATTGTAGGGCCTACTAAAAGCAATAGAACTTCTTGAATGAAGAATGTTCTTATAATCAATCCGAAGAGAATCACTTTCAATAAATTGAAGAGACAAATCCTTAGATAGACAACACACACACATTCAAAATATCAAATATTGGTATCACTTTAATGTATACATATTGGGTGTATATCATTATGTAACTCTAAAATCTTGTTCCATCTATGCGTTTCTTGGTGTTTTTTGGAGGTTTGATCTTCTTCATAGTATTCTCTTTGATACAAACATAATTTCGATTAGAGCGTATGAGAACAAAGAGATTTATTGAAGTGAAGCCCAAACCAATGTTAAGCAGCCCAATAGTATGTCATAGTCCATATGTTTAGGGTTCTTTCCTAATGCATATATATATGAGTTCTGTCTTTCTATCTATGTAACTAAGGCTGCGGTTTGTTTGTGCAGCCAAAACCATATCTTTATGAATATCATTTCAGAATCATTTTGATCTTGGTGGCAACCTAAATCTCTTCTCACTTCTTTACTTTCTTGTTCAATAAAGCTTTAATAAGCTATCTCCATTTCTGTTTGAATAAAGCTATTTGAGCACTTTCTATATTTATTCTCAAGATTGAGGATGTTCCTTACAATTTTGCTCACATTGCTTTTAAACCTCGATCATAAGTAGAAATTGTGATGTAATGAGCTAATGTGAATTTTGCAGTTGTTGGTGATATCCTCAGGGATTGTATGGTTACTACGAAATGGTTCTCAAGATTGATGAAGAAGATTTCGGAGACCATGCAGCTTTACTCCAAGTCTCCAACAGGGTCTCTTCGCATCGCTACTTTGTGATTTCTATATTTTAACCAGTTATATTGGTTAAAAATTTAAGATTCACAACTCGGTTTTAAGATAATTACGTATTAGATGCATCTTTTAAATGTAGAGAAATACAAGTCTCTGGTTCAAGTATCTGGCTTGAAGAGAAAGAGGAAATCTCTTCCAAATAAGCGTAATTCTCTGTTATTTGATTTGATTAATAAAATTTCAAGCCACTAGTATCAAATCAGTGTTTTAAAAAAAAAATACAAAAGACATTTGCTGAAATGATCCACAAGGTTACTCTAGTCTTGGTCTGGCTTCCCTCTAAACTTTTTGTATAGTTGAGGTTGATGTGCGCTAGTCTTACATGACGTGCGCTAGTCTTACATGAAGAAGAATTTCAAGACTATTGTTGAGGTTGATGTGCGCTATTCTTTTTATTATTTTTTCCGTGACGTGCGCTAGTCCTACATGAAGAATTTCATTAGTTGTACTTTTTTTTATATCTATATTTTAAACTAGTTAATTGGTTAAATTATTTAAGATTCACAACTCAGTTAAGATAATTACGTATTAGATGTATCTTAATGGAGAGAAATATGCGTCTCTGGTTCAAAGTATTTCTGTGTTTTGGTTTGATTTTCACAGCTTCAAGTCACTTTATATCAAAGCTGTGTTTTACCTCGAAAGATATTTGCTGAAATGATCCACAAGGTTACTGTTGGTCTGCCTTCCCTCTAAACTTCTCTTATTGTTGAGGTTGATTTCTTTTTCTCTAGTCATTCTGTTCATTTTACGTTTTAGATGTATTCTTATATGTAGAGGTTTAGGGTCATGTGCTCAAGTATCGGAATGAAGAGAAGGAAGAAATCTCTGTCTTGTGTCCAATCCATGATTGCATGTGGTTGGCTTTCGCTATCTCAAGCCACTTATATACAGTTGTGTGTACTAAAAAAGATATTTGTCATTGCCCTTGCGTATTGTTTGCGATTCTTTTCCATTCAAATACAATGTGAAACAACGATTAAATTATATCCAGTGAACTGGGAACTGCTTTTTTTTCCAACGCAAGTCAAGAAATGCTTAATGACTGGAGTTGGGATCATGTAACTGCAAATAGGAAGCAAAATAAAAGAAAGATGTTCTTCAAACCTTTTGTTTGCAAAACTTGGACTTATGAAAAATCTTGATATGCTATACCAATGACTTTGTTTCATATGACCACTTGACCACCACGATTAGTCAATAACCGCATACTGTCAATAGTTCGGATGAGCTGTGAACGTATTCATCAAATGCAACTCTCGATACAATACCTTTTGTAACAGAAATAGTGTCACCACCTTCATTTGAGCGCTTAACATTTCTCATTACTCGTTAGTCATTCTTAATTATGAGTTGAAATATCAAGACCATCTTTCACCATGTACAAAATGCAGCTAAACATGGTTTTAATTAAAAAGCAATTACTTAAGCAACAACCTGAAGTTGTGGACTGCAGATTATACCTACTGAATTGCAGATTTTATTTTGGTACAGAAGAAAATAAAAGATTCTATGACCAAAAAAAGAGCATTCCTCTCTTAATTCATAAATACAATAAAAATTGATATATGATCAATACTGATTTACTTTTTGTGTTAGGACATCATAAATAACGAAACGAACCGTCTTTTTCACTAGTAAAGTCCAAAATCCATATCTATATATAGTACAAAGATATTTCACTTTCTTGTGTTCGTGTCACCACACACTCATAGCAAATGGTTACACTTACTTCCAGACAAAAGCTTCCAGATATTTTATTACCACCATAAACTGTACTTGAATACAAAAGTACCACGACCATTCATTCCTTATCTCAGACTCTCCAGATATCTCTTCTTCTAATTTAAAGCTACCACCATAATCATCACTGAGACCTAAACACACTCTCTCTCAAATGGCGGCCGTTACTTCTACTCTCTCCCTCTCTTCTACCAAGCCTCAGAGACTCTTCGACTCCTCTTTCCATGGCTCATCCATCTCCTCCTCGCCTGTCTCCGTCGGTCTCAAACCACGATCTGTCTCCACCGTATCCGTTCGCGCCAGCGCTGGTTACGATCTCAACGCCTTCACTTTCGCTCCGATCAAGGAATCCATTGTGTCTCGAGAGATGACGAGGAGGTACATGACGGATATGATCACTTACGCCGAGACTGATGTCGTCGTCGTTGGCGCTGGCTCCGCTGGTTTATCATGCGCTTACGAGATCAGCAAGAACCCTAACGTTCAGGTCGCAATCATCGAACAATCTGTCAGTCCCGGCGGTGGCGCGTGGCTCGGTGGTCAGCTTTTCTCCGCCATGGTAATATTCTCTCTATGTTAAAAGAGTAGGTCCAAGCACATTTACTTGGAACCCAAGAAGCCAACCATATCAAACCGAATTGAACCAAATTTCATAACAATATTTCTATAACAAAACTGAATCTAAACTGAAAATATTAATTATATTTAGTTTGGAATAACTAAATATGAGTACTATTTATAAACTGAATTAATTTATATATAAAAAAATTTTATCCAAATATTTCTAAATTTAAAATCCAAATTATCGAAAATACTCGATAATATCGAAAATATTCGAATCATCGGAATTTATTTTTCTGAAAAACTTATCCATTAAATTTATTCAAATTAGCTGAAACTACCTAGAAAATCAGAATTGAGTCGAAATTGAGTTGGACCTGATATTTTCTCAGATACTAACTGGTTTTCGACTTTTATCCAAACCGAACAAAAAAAAAACTAAAATAGCCAAACAAAAAAATGAATTTCATAAATAACCAAATGTATCTTATGTTTCTTAAACCGAGAATAAACAAAAAAAAATACGAACCGAAAATAGAAATGCCTAGGGTTAGTTAAGAGCTAGAATGTCTGAAAATTGTGTGTTCATATTTGACAGATAGTGCGCAAACCAGCTCACTTGTTCCTCGACGAGATTGGTGTACCTTACGATGAGCAAGACAACTATGTCGTGATCAAGCACGCTGCTCTCTTCACGTCCACCATCATGAGCAAGCTTTTGGCTCGTCCCAACGTCAAGCTCTTCAACGCCGTCGCCGCCGAGGATCTGATTGTGAAAGGAAACAGAGTAGGTGGTGTGGTGACTAACTGGGCTCTCGTCTCGATGAACCACGACACACAGTCTTGCATGGATCCTAACGTCATGGAGGCCAAGATTGTTGTCAGCTCGTGTGGTCACGACGGTCCTTTTGGAGCCACCGGTGTGAAGAGGTTGAAGAGCATTGGGTTGATCGATCATGTTCCTGGGATGAAAGCGCTTGACATGAACACGGCTGAAGATGCGATTGTGAGATTGACTCGAGAGGTTGTTCCCGGTATGATCGTGACCGGTATGGAAGTTGCAGAGATCGATGGCGCACCAAGAATGGTGAGTGTCTCTCCCTCTCCTTGACCAATCTGTGATTCAATAAGTGTTTAAGATCATGTTGTGAGTTGATGAATTGGTGATGCAGGGACCAACGTTCGGAGCTATGATGATATCAGGACAGAAGGCGGGACATCTCGCTTTGAAAGCTTTGGGACAGCCTAATGCTTTGGATGGAACCTATGTCGGAGACCTAAGCCCGGAGCTGGTGTTAGCCGTTGCTGATTCAGTTGAAACCGTAGATGCTTAAGGACAAGGCATTTTAAAGTAAGAAAAAGTTCCTTGATTCTTCTGATGTGGAAGGAATTGCAATAAAGGAGGAGTTTTAGGTGTTTTAAAATCTTATTTATGTTTTTTTAACTTTCTGGTGTCTTTGTTTCTTTTGTAATGAAAATGTTTATTTGGTATCAAATTGCGTTAATTATGTTCATTCGTAATGTGTGTTCTTCCCCGATCTTTTATTGGTTTTGTGAGTACAAGCAGCTCACTTATAGCTTAGTCTACTTTATATAACTCTATTGCATGTTCTGTCTCTAGCAGTTTCAAAATATATATGATCTGAGGACTAAGTTTATAACCAAAGACATCAGTGTCACTCTCTCATTAGCTTTCCTTAGAAAACAGAGGAAACTAGAGGGGGATCAACAATTATGCTCTGCCTCTCAAACTCAGTTAACTTCTTTGACCTAATTTTTTTTCTCGATTGCGTCCCAAGTAAAACCTGATGAACTATGGAGATACATTTGGAACCTTGTTAATCTCATTCTGATTCTTGCGTTAGTACCCCTATTTTTCCGGCATTATCTTTTGCTCGAGACAGCGATGCTCCAAAGAAAGACGACTAGCCACTACCAGGACTGGTATATTGAATTAGACCCTAGGATAAAAAAAAAAAACGTGACGGCTCAAGCGTTATCCTGAAGACGATAAAAAAATAATCTTTATTTACATAATCCGACTTATGAATACAACAATGAGTTTACAATCCAGGAGGAAGATAATTTTTCTGTGCTTTTACTTTTTCCCTTTGTGTTGTTAATAATACAAAACATAAAAAAAAAAGAGAACACAAGGCTTTTTACATCAAATATTACAACATGGGTTTGTATGAAGACTTTGCAACGAAAAGGTTGTGTGCTGTGTAATTTAGGGAATGCTTGTCGCCCAAGGGATCATAAATCTCTCTGACCAGTAACTGTTTGTCGCCGGATTTTGTGAGTCATCAGATACGTAAAAAAAACAATATACAAAAAGGCTTTACTCATGAATCTTCTCCAATGCTATTTCTTGGCCTGCTATAATAACAAAAACGAAAACGATTATAGAGACTTAAAAGACAGCTGAAGAAGTTTCATTGTGAGTAATATCAGTAGAAACTTGTGACAGAAACAACTCTAAGAGACTAAAGGAAAATGTCTAAAAACCTTTTTAGATACTTCTTGTGAAGTTTCATTGCACCAGCACAGGCTTTCTTAGCATCCAAGTTACCCGTTATGTCGTTTAAGATCTAAGCAAAACAAACAAATGTGTGGTTTATTAATTGAAAAAGAAAGCTGTTAATAAAGAAACAAAAACACTGTGAGATCTCTCGTCATTCATTACCTTAACAACATCATCGAGTCCTCGAGCTTCGGTCATAAGCTTAGAACTCTTGTCCTTCAAAACACTAGCCACCAAGAACACCGAAATAGGCAAAGGACCTTCTGCGCTATTCCCACCGTTCTTCATGTTCTCTCTCTCGTACTTCCCACATTGTTTTATCGACTTCGGTTTACCTTTCGAGGAACCTTCCGTTTTCTCTCCCTCGAACTCAGGCTCCTCGTACAGAGAATACATCTCAGGATCATACTCTAATGCCCACATCATCTGTGCTCACAGAAAAAAAGTCTTTATTAGCGTGCGGTTCAAGAAAGAATGTTTCTGAGTTTATTATAAACAGTTTACCTCCCAGAGATACAAGGAGTCGCAGAAAGAGAACTCTCTTCTAAACTGTACCATTATCATCCGGATCGCAAAGAGATAGTCACCTCCTCCCAAGTTCTCTGCATTTTCATGATAAGATCTCCTCTAAGGCTCAAACATATAGGCTAAAAGTGAGGGCGAGAAAGGTTTTACTTACCTAAGTGGTGGTGAAGTTTGGGGTCAATGATCTGAGTGATAGAAGCCAAATGAGTAAGCTGTGCTTCAACTCCAACTGATCTTCCCGTGCTCCGGAAGTTTCCTCGCTTTACAAAAGAGAGTGTCAAGACTCAAGAACAAACATATAAATAAAACAACAGAGAGGTGGTAACGTACCAATCTTCGCATCAATCTTTCAAAACACCAAAAAGCATCAGCTTCGTCTTCAAGAAGCATTATCATTGGTGAACAAAGATCACTCATTCCTGTTCCACAAGAACCAACCAATTTTTTTCAGGGCATAGAACAAAAAATTCTACTCTTGAGTCTAAAGGCTTTTTTTTTTACCTTGGCAATACCCAACGTCGTCGTCTATCCAGGCGTACAGGGCTAGAATGTCCCAAAGCTTAGACAAATTCTCCTTCTTCTCGTAGAACACCAATGTCCTATCCGTGCGGTTTACATCAAGACCTATCTGGTGAAGTGTTAGCATCCATTGGATAACTTTCTTGTCCAAAGGTCCTCTGCTTTCAAGCTCCTTGAAGAAATCTGAATTTTCACCTATAATAAAAAAAATCTTAGTTTTACCATATCATGAGGTTCTTAAGCATAAGAAGAGATACAAAACTTTGTGTTACCTAAGTTTGTTTCTTGTAGCACAAGAGGATCGAGAATGGGTTGACCCTTCTCGGTGATCACAGGCGCGGTAATGAATCCACCACTTCCGATGACCGGAAACATTTGTTTGCATTCCTGCTTCCAAGAAGCATACTGGGACCTGAAAGAGAACACGTACTAGTACTTTTATAAGTAAGAAGATTAATGCAAGAAAGACAATCATCACCTTCTACGTTGCCGGATTTGCTCTCTTTCTTCAAATGTGCTCTTCGGATCATAACAACCAAGTAAGAACTCCCACACTTCTCCTCTAATCGTTGGATGGATCCCCTAGATATACACCCAATCAAGAAAGCAAGCAAACGGGTTTGGGTATATAAGGCTAACACTATGAGTTATTCAAGTGGGTTTTGTATGTTTAGAACAAATCTAGTTTGCAAACAATGTTTAGAGACTTTACCCCTCGTTGGATTCGGTTTAGAGTCTTGCCCATATCGAGGGATCCTTCTTGTGTAAACGCAGCTTGCCATTTTCTTACACTTAGAGTTTTACCAGGCTGCACACAATCATAATTGAAGAAAAAGAAAAGTAGTGTCAGCAATTGAGACTCTGACTTTCTCTAGACATAATCATGTGTAAGCAAAGATCATCTGCTGAATATATGAAACTAGAATAGCGCTAATATCAATAACATAGCATTACTAATTGCCAAATAACTAGTAATGAATTCTATTATCTCTAGTCTGATCTTTATCCAAAACAATAAAGAGTACATTCACCTAACAAAGGCATACAAAATCTCCAAAATCCAATGAGAAATCTACCTTTCTCTAAACACAATCATGAGAAGATCAACCTAATTAACAAGCACTAATAAAATCAATATTCCTACGTAAACATGCCATAGGTCGTTCAAGAAGCCTTTTCCATCAAACACATGATGACACCTAATAATATGGTAAAAGTTCCAGCATAAAAACAACACAAAATAATGTCCTATGATATAAAAGAAAACAAAGTCAGCAAAGACAGCAGAAACCAATCCAAATACTAATCAAACATTTAATAAGATGAGACATAAGGGAAAGGAAGGATACTTTGATCTTGAATTTGGTATTGGGGACATCAGTACACTCGGGGCGAATCTGGTAATATGAATCTGCTGGTTCTGCTGGGGCTCCCCACATTTCTGGAAGTTTTTTTTTCAATCCCAACAAAATATAAGAAAATGGGAAAAACAGAGAGACAAACAAATAAAATTGGAGAAGAGAAGAAAAAAACTGGCACCCTCTCAAAAGATTGATTCTCTCTTTGTCAAACTGAGAAAGAAAAGAGAAGAAGACAAAGTAGAGATCTTAAGAGGGGGGTCCAGATCAAAGACAAAAGAACTTTTCTTGTTTGGGTTGTTGCAATGTGTTACGTAATCATTTGTTTCCTCTTTACATTTCATTTGTTTTTTTTTTCAATTGGATGGTGTTTGGAGAAGCAATGACTTTTGATGGTGGATATGAGGTGGGATCGTTTGGTCAAGCTCTTTGATCTCTATCTTTAATTGTCTTCTAATCCCCTAATTAGAAAACGAATTCAAAGAGAGAGAGAGAGAGGGAGGAGCTGTCTGTTGTTGACGTCACGTACCGTTAAATGTTAGGCCTACCCAAAATTGATATTGGCTTGATTTGAGTCGGTTTGGTTAAGACCAAAATCGATTTCTCTCTCTCTCTTTTTTTTTTAACAAGATTTCGCTCTCTCTTTTTATACTCAAGAATACTAAAATTAATCGAATTAGAAGAGAAAACGACTTTTTTTGCTGGTTTCCTTTTTTTTTTCTTTAATTTAAACCTTACACACGCTAACTTTGTTTTTATTTAAGTAATTTATATCACATAAATAATATCATATGTAAGTTATTTAATTTGTAATCTGGAATGATTTTCATTAAAACTATTATTCTTTTGTTATTCAGCATAAATTTATTTTATTGAAACCTTCTATACAGTAGATTTTAAAGTATTTGGTTGGTGTAAAATCTACAAGTATAAAAATGTAAAGTTTATTGTTTAATTTTTCTGAAAATATATTTATTATTATAGTAGTTTATCTATTTCCCAAATATTTAAAAGCTTAATAAAATTAAATTACTTTAAATATTAAATTGAATATTAGATTATGCTATCTTCCATCAACAAAACCATTCAATAGTTTGGTTACTTCAACTTTTTACTAATTCTATAATTTGTTATTGGAATAATCGCATATTCCTCCCCCTCGATTTGTAGATTCGCTCTCTGTTTCCTTATGTAAATTCCACGTTACTGATATAGTTCAAAGCCGCCTCTAATCAAATCGTAAGATCGACGCAAATTAGAAACAAATCAAAACAAATCATAGAAATTTTAGTAATTTGAAAAATACGCAATAACTTTATTTCTGAATTGTATTTTGTCAACAAATAACAAAATTTTCTCGAAAAAGTAGGCAAACAACTAAAGAACATAAAAAGACAGTAGCGTTCGTGTACTACTGCACCCATAGTTCGTGTACTAAACATATAAATTCTCTTTCCCTATAAACATTGCAAACAAAATCTTTCCAGGTCAAAACACTTTGATCCTCTTTCCTACTTTAACAAAAGTTCTCCGACATCTAAGCTTTAATATTCTTTTTATTTTAATTCGACGAAAAAGCTTCTTTTTTTAATTTACTTTCTATTCATTCCGGCCATGGTTTTATCGGCGAAGCAGACTCTCTCTGCTAAGATCGGATTCCCCACTCCACTTTCACGACGGAACCCAACCTCCTCTCCTCTTTCCCTCTCCTTCCCATCGACTGCGCTTCCAAAACGCACCGTTTTAACCCTCTCCAAGCCCTTGCACCTCTCTTCTCTGAGAGCAAACTCTCCGGTGAGATGCTCTGCCTACGAAGCCGATAAATCAGAGCCTCAGCCGGTCGACGTCGAAACGAAGCCGGAGGCGGCGAAGAAAGCGAAGATCGGTATCTACTTCGCCACTTGGTGGGCTTTGAACGTTGTGTTCAACATATACAACAAGAAGGTGTTGAACGCTTACCCTTATCCATGGCTTACCTCCACGCTCTCTCTCGCCGCCGGTTCGTTGATGATGCTCGTCTCTTGGGCTGTTGGCGTCGTTGAGACTCCCAAAACTGATTTTGATTTCTGGAAAACACTTTTTCCGGTAAGTGGGTTTGTCGGAAAAAAAGTTGGTGGGTCTTTGCTTAGACTTAGAGAAATAAAGTTGGAAACTTTTTTTTGGGGGTTTACGTAAAGGTGGAAACTTTATGTTAGATATCGATGTTTAGGATGATGGGTATTGAGGTTTATGGTGAAATCGATTGTTGTTTTGTTATTACCTGAGCCGATATGCATAGTTTTGTTTGCTACCTAGTAGAGAGAGAGAGAAGAAAGTGATGTTTTTTTTTTGCTGTGTTAGTTTATAAGCTGCTGAATCTTGTTATTTTGTTATAATATAAATATGAAATTTCATAGCTAAGTTCTGAGATCAGCATGTTGTCTTTTAGCTTCTAGTAAAAATCATTCAGGTTTTGAAGTAGTTTTTTTTTTGATAATTGGTTGTAGTAAAAGTGTTTTTTTTTATTGGATTGATTATAGGTTGCTGTGGCACACACAATTGGTCACGTGGCTGCGACGGTGAGCATGTCAAAGGTTGCGGTTTCCTTCACACACATCATCAAGAGTGGTGAGCCAGCGTTCAGCGTTCTTGTCTCCAGGTTCCTTTTGGGTGAAACGTTCCCTGCTTCGGTTTACCTCTCCCTCATTCCGATCATCGGTGGTTGTGCTCTCTCTGCCCTTACTGAGCTTAACTTCAACATGATTGGTAATAAATATATATATATATATATATATATATATTCTAGACACACTCCATTGTTATGTTTTGTCTTCACAATCCTCAAGGGTTAAGCTAAGCTTCTATAAGTCATTGTAATCTTTCTGTTTTGGGTCTTAGGTTTCATGGGAGCGATGATCTCGAATTTGGCATTCGTGTTCCGTAACATCTTCTCAAAGAAGGGAATGAAGGGAAAGTCTGTGAGCGGAATGAACTACTACGCTTGTCTCTCAATGTTATCTCTCTTGATCCTTACGCCCTTTGCTATTGCGGTTGAAGGACCTCAGATGTGGATCGATGGCTGGCAAAAGGCTCTCTCAGACATCGGACCTCAGTTTGTCGGGTAATTTCCCTCTTAAAATCTCTTACAAACTCTTTTTAAACTCAAAGTTTCGGTTTGATGTTTTGTCCTGTTAGATGTAGCCTTGTCCTGTTCCTAACCCATTTAATCAAGTTCTTGTCTTTATCTCTCAGAATATCTGTTTTTATCCGAATTATTTAAGAGTCTTTTAGTTATTATGTCTATGAAAACATCTCATCTCACATTCTTTCTATCAAATGTTGTAGGTGGGTGGCTGCGCAGAGTGTGTTCTATCACCTCTACAACCAGGTGTCTTACATGTCTTTAGACCAAATCTCTCCCTTGACGTTTAGTGTGGGTAACACCATGAAGCGTATCTCAGTCATCGTCTCCTCCATCATTATCTTCCGCACTCCTGTCCAGCCCGTTAACGCTCTCGGAGCTGCCATTGCTATCCTCGGCACCTTCTTGTATTCCCAGGTAAAACCACACCGCACACAAGCTGTCTCTTGGCTTCGCTTTACAGCCACATGATGACCCTTTAGCCATATGAATAGACTAAATATCACTCTGTTCAACATCATAAAAAATCATGGTATCCTGATGATACTTTATCACGGTTTTTTTTGCGTGTCCTGCAGGCAAAGCTTTGATGGGCAATATATGGGAGTGCTCCAGTCCGATGCTGAGCTCGTGATTTCGGTTAAAATCCGGGGGAAAAGAGCTTCACGTAGATTTTTTTTCCTTAATAATAATGAGATTGGAGACGACAATGTTAGTGTGACAGGCAGTTTAAAAAAAAAAAATTGAGCTTTTTGGGATTTAAAGTGTTTGAATTTGGGGGAAAATTAGAAAGATTACCTCTTTGTAACTAAAGTGGGACATACAAATTTCCCCTATAGTCTCTTTTCAAATATGAGAGAACTATTTCAATATATAGAGAGAATGATTTCACTCCAGCTCATTTATCTTCCTGTTTCTTGATCTTATTCATTGAAGTTACATGAATAAGTACCATAATTTTAGTTAAGTAGTTGTTAATTCTTCTGAAGTTATCATATAAGTATAATTTTTAGTAATATTCATCATCATTTGTAAAAAGTATTCTAAAAGAAAGAATGCTTATAATTATAAGGTATGAATTTTGTTGTTAGTTAAGTAATGATGATGTTTGGGAATAAAGCAGAGGCATTAGATTTGGTTCGGTGGCAGAGATAAATAGAAAATAGATGTCTTTTAGGATTTCAGAAGAGGCAGAGATATGTTCAGTGAAGAATTATACTGAAAGGAGATTCTCTATATCTCATTTTGCTTATTTGTTTATTAATTTGTTCATCAAAGTCACCACCTTTTTATTTATATTAGTTAAGATCACAAGCTGCACACGACAGTAGCAGACAGCATATCATGCTTGTGCCTTGCTTGTATATGCAAAACTGAGCTTTCGTAGAAAACAGGTAAAAGAGACATTTAACCAACGTTTGAACATCAAAGTGACAAAAAAAAACCAACGTTTGAACATCTTTATCTCCTCTTCCACTGAAGTTAAACACGACTCTGGTTCCGTTTGATAACCTCGGACATAGCTTCTCGAGGTGAGCTAGCACGTGAGAGGTCTCCAGTGCTGGGATTATTCCCTCTAACCGCGAAACTTACAAATAAAATGCAACAGAGCAGGTGAAGACGATACGAAGTAAACAACATATTTTACAGTACAGAACAAAAGACTATGAGAACAATATCAATCTTCTAGATTAAACTGAAGACAAGCAACACAGAAGGTCATTAAGCAATTTGTAAAACATATACATGTTTAAAATTAGCGTGTTTATAAAATATTATGACTGGTTAAATATCAACTGCAATATTGGTCCAATAATCATTTAGCAGTATAAAATATAAAAATTATTAATTTAATATAACTAATACAGTATTACTTTTTTATAATTTAGATCAAAATTCTAATTTCAAAATAATTTTGTTACGAAGATTTAAATCAGACTTTCTTTAAAGAATATTTTGTTTGGTTTATATACTTCATCCGTACCATTTTAAGTGATGTTTAAGCATTTTTATTTTGTTTCACAATAAGTTATGTTTTCACATTTCTAGATAAAATTTAATATCAACAAAAATTTGCAACCAATTAAAAAATACTACAAATTTATTTTATTGGTTAGACTGATTTTATTTATTTATGCAATTTTATGTAATCAAGATAAATTGCATATAAATTTGTATTTTTTTATTTTTGTGTAAAAACCTTAAACACCATTTAAAATGGTACAGAGAGAGTATGTATATGTTTTTATATTTTTATATTTATTAATATCTAAAATATTAGGTGAACATTTTGATTTAAAGTTTTTATAATCTAAATGATGACATTGTTACTGAATAAAAAACAAAATAAAAATGTATCGATATATTTTATTTACAATATTTTAAATTAAAATTTAATTTAATATTTTAAAATTACATTTATTTATATATTCACTATCATCCGTAACCATAATGCTAACAGAAACCAGTCTCTGATTTAGCAACTTTATGATTGCTACAAAATGTCAACAGCGGATACCATCCGTAGGCGCATCATTTGTAGATAATAACCAAAAACCAATCAAATCACAGGTTATGAAATATGAATAACATTTTAAGTTTTTGTATGGTTTATTTATTTATTCAAAATAATTTTAATATAACTATATCGCTGATCAAATAATTAAAAACAAACTAAGATCTATTAAAGCATTATATCTTTTTTTAAATTTCAGTTTATTTTAAATTATAAAAATTTAAAATTTATGATGAAAATATATTAAAGTTTATAAAAAGTACTATTTACTCTTTTACTTTATTAAAATGGTCAGTGTCAGTGAAGAAATTTTGAGAGTATATATATATATATTAATCATTTAATCATTTAGAAGAAATTATCGTTATACTCTAATAATTACAAGAATTTTTTTAAATAGTAAATAGTAAATAGTAAACTTTCTATATAGTCGAGGGAACCACATCCGCTAGTTAGTGTCTTTCTATTTCTGTTCTTTTAAGATTCAAATATGGATCTTCTTCTAGGGTTCTTTAATTTTATGCTTGTTGCAAAATTTTCCAAACTTATGAGCTAAAACTCATACTTGTATTTTTATGCATTTTAACTGAAAGCCTTATTACAAAAAAAATATTGTCGTTATTTATTTATAAGATATTATATTTTTTTACTTAAATGTTCAAATAATTATTTTCATAAATCAAAACTTGTTTAGTAAATCAATTTATTAATGATAACAGAACTTTTGATCTACGAATCTTGAACTGACTTATTCAAAATCACTTTCCAAAAAAAAAATGAAAATACAATAGATGGTAAGTTGTAGCTCCAATTGAAGTCGTTAATTATTTTGGGTATATATGGTTTTAACACAGTGGTTGAAGGAGTTCGCAGATACTGATGTATGTGATTTTAAAGTTATCAAGCAAATTATATGATTGGCATATCGTTACAATTTGGTATGTTTCTAGAATACTTATGACTAGTTGACTATGTAATAATACAGCGGTTTAATAATATATTATCAATATTTAGTACTAAAATATAAAATCATATTATTATGATACAATATAAACTATTTATTTAATATAGTTAATAACAATACTATGTTTACTTTTTTTTGTTTAGATGAAAGTTTTAGATTTTATGATGATTACATTAGATTTTTAAAAATATATTTGCTTTGGTTTGAATATATTTTTATATGTACTTATATTAATGTCTAAAAGTTATAGTGAACATTTTTATTTAAAGTTTTTGTAATATAAATTATGATTTTATTAGTAAATACAAATCAAAATGAATCTATATATTTTATTTATAATATCTTAATTTTGAAAATATTAGTTTATATTATTTAAAATTCGTTTAGTTATTTCCACCTGAAATCGCAAATGTTAACAAGAAACAACTGCTGATTTTAAAAGGTTTAGAATATCTTAAAAATGGTATAAAATGGTATATCTTAGAATATCGCAAATGTTAACAAGAAACAACTACTGACTTATTCAAAATTACTTCCAGATAAATGAAAATACAATAGATGGTAAGTTGTAGCTCCAATTGAAGTCGTTAATTATTTTAGGTATATATGGTTTTAACAAAGTGGTTGAAGGAGTTCGCAGATATTGATGGATGTGATTTTAAAAGTTACTAAGCAATTTATACGATTGGGATATCGTTACAATTTGGTATGTTTCTAGAATACTTATGACTAGTTGACTATGTAATAATGCAGCGGTTTAATAATGTATCATCAATATTTAGTACTAAAATATTAAAATCATATTATTATGATACAATATAAAATATTGATTTAATATAGTTAATAACAATACTATGTTTACTTTTTATTTTGTTTAGATGAAAGTTTTAGAGTTTTATGATGATTACATTAGTTTTTTTTTTAATATATTTGGTTTGATTTGAATATATATTTTATATGTATTTATATTAATGTCTAAAAATTACAGTGAACATTTTTATTTAATGTTTATATAAATTATGATTTTGTTAGTAAATATAAATCAAAATACAAAATGAATCTATGTATTTTAATTATCATATCTTAATTTTGAAATCGCAAATGTTAACAAGAAACAACTACTGATTTTTAAAGGCTTAGAATATATTAAAGTGGTATACAAAATTTTGTGATTTTTATAAAATTACCACCCGCAAAAACTATGTTTGCGAGTGATAGCGGTAAAATTAATCAAATCCTTTAATTCTTTTATGTACTAATAAAAATTGTTTGCGACTCATCAATTTTGGTAGAATTGTTAACCCATTCGCTGAACTTAAAGATTCAATTGTTTGTTTTTCTCATTTAAAATGCTTCATGTAGATTTTTTTAACATTACTACAGATTCTTAGTCATCAAAGATAATTCCTAACTAATATAATGAAGAGAATACATTTTATGTCATAGCTCATGTTCAACTTTCCATTGCAAATTACTCTTTATATGCTAAGAAGGTTATTTGTGACTCAGCAAATATGACATCATCATTATATAATTTATTGAGTCTTTTATCAACAAACAATTAATTATACATATAATTTATTATTCGTTGATCTAAATCTTGCTTCAATTCTTGAGGTCATAGATGATAGATTT
>NW_026615439.1:0-64475 GCF_000801105.2 Raphanus sativus | reverse complement strand
TACGTGGAAACTGCAAAGCCAAAAGTGGCATCTTTGACTTTGATTCCACAGCTCAAACTATGATTGCATCTGCAACTTGGCGTTTCCACTAACAGCTCTTCAAATAAGTAATAAGTGTGTGATTAGTTATTAAACCACGGATTATGAGAAAGTGCTTTTGGTAAAATATTTAAGCGCAATCAGTTATCTTTCTGCTTTGTATATTGCTTATCAGCTTTATTATCATAACCAACCAAGGTGCTTCTACTTTGTTTACTTTTCGTAATCATTAATAATGTTTCAACTGTTTTGATATTTTATAGTTAAATATCACTCTCGAGTCTCGATTGTCATAGCCGATTACTGGCTGTTCTTAGATATCTATAAATTTTAATTCGATTCATTTATTTACTTTTTTGGACTTGAAAAATTTAAATATCCGATTTTATGAAGCAAATCAAACACTAATATACTAGGAAATAATATCTGGTATGATCCATTTTGGCATATACATATATTAAAGAATTTTTATAAATTATATGTATATATAATATTATATTTATATAAGTTTTTTGTATTTTTATTACTAAACTTATTAAAATTTTAAAAGTAAATATTTTTAATAAAATATTATTATTTTATTATTTTCAAATTTTATTTATTTTACCGATCGAATCGGATATTTAACCAATAATCTAAAATACAGATGACTATGGATCGAATCAAATCGGATTATTAATTTTCGAAGGAAACAAATAGATAATTGATTATCCGATGCGCACCCCAAATCAATATATATCTGATAAGTAATGCTAGAATATTTTCTAAGAACTATATCTATAAAAAAAAATTGAGGTTATATGATAAGAATTTAAAAGACCACATGTTTGAAGAACTTGTCCATTAATTATAGATTATATTTTTACAAAATTTTATGCGCTAATCACATTAGAAATTAAATGCATAAACCATCTAAATGGTCATAACAAAATAAAAATAAAAATTGGAGCGTTAGCATCTAACGTTTTAACAAACAAGTAGCATAAGTTACGTTGATGGCTTTGTGTATGACCATAATTCAAATGATATAAACGTGAAAAGAAAGTCCTCACTCCTAGCACTTGGAAATAAGATTGTATGACTCAAATGATATACGAGAGAGCGTATATCAAACGAAAACGAGGTCATTGTGATTATCAATACTAACACTATAAATTTGAGCTTATTGTCAAATCTCGTACTTTTAATCAACATAACTAAGGGAAAAACACTTGTTCGATGTTTAAACATACGTATATATAATTTTTCATGTAGTTTCTGAAGTCATATATTTATTTTCGTTTACGTTTTTATAGATAAGTATAAGAAGCAATAAGGGTGAAATTTGGCTGATGTTCAACTTCATTAGTTGCTGTCTAGGTTCGATGGATCCGTTAATTGATTAGGTCATATATATATAACGCGAAGAAACGTACGTCGAAACCATATCAATCTCTTGAACGTACAAGAACAACTGAAAGTTTATCCATATATAGCGATCAAGCAGAAATTAACTAATAATGACATATGAGATTATATGATTAATAATAAAACTATACAACTATTACAGATTTCAAACTGAGAATCTAAACTTTTCCCGACGTAAATTGATTAAAGAGAACGATAAGATTTTTTCACAAGGTTGTGTAAAAAGGAACATAGTTCTTGAATTGGGAATTTGAAAATTAATACTCTTTCTCATTGACAGATAAAAAAATGTTATACTACAAACATGAATCTAGAGCTCCCATGTTGCTAACTCCAATGTGAACCTCATACACCTTGATCAACCTAATTTAAATCAATTGTATTCTTGTTCAACTGTTTATTTATAACTTTTTTTGTTTTTACATTTTTAAAAGGATAAGAAGAAGAATTGGTGACAAAAATGGTCTGGATGTCAGATTTCTGACTTCAATGTTACTTTGGTTCGTTGGTGATTTAATAGGCTACATATCGAGGAGACAACGGTCTTACAAATAGTATCTGATAGTATTCTAAAACGAGACACGAGAAGATACGGAATATAGAAATATCTTATATTATAAGTAAAATGAAAGAGCTAGAGCAGTCTTTATATTTGTTGATATATAATACAATTCAATCCAAATTTGTCTTTTCGTTGCTGGGTGTAATTCGTTTTGTATGGATCATAAATTGTTACAGAGTGAATATAAACTTCAATAAAAATATATCCAAATAGTGTTCCTCTGTTAGTTCAATATAAGAGCAAGTGACAATTGAACAGGAACAGAGGATTCTCGACCAACATAAAGATTCTGTGACAGTGGTATCAACTATTAGGCCGTTGAAGCAAAACTCATATCTTGAGTACATGTCAAAAACGCATAGTAAGAAGAAGAACAACAAACTCTCAGCAGTGACTTCTTTGTGCTGAGAATCGCCATGGTTTCTTCATCGCTTTCAATCTTGTCCTCTTTCATACGCTGCAACAGAGTGTCAACGTTGCTTCCACCTTCTCTAATATCAGCCTTGACGAGAGCATGATACATCTCTCTCAAGCTCACACCCATACACTTCCTAAGAGACGCAACAAAGCTTTCTACTTCTCTCAAGCTCCCTTCACCCCAACCCAACTCAAAACACCTGTCACCACCTTCACCCCAGGTCTCCATTTCCTCTTCCCCACTCCTACATCTAAAGCCGTCTTCAAACACTTGTAAGCATTATCCAAACCACCCTTTTCAACGTAAGCAGCAGCCACAAGCCCCCAAGAATCAGGGGCAGTACCTTTCCCTCTCTTCACAAGATCTTCAAGCAACGCTTCTGCTTTCTCCTCCATACCTTTCCCAACGTAACCACGAATCACGACGCTAGGGACCCGAAAATCGTAACAGTCCCTGACGATGATTCCCATTCCCTAACCACTTCCTCAGCTTCTTTCAAAGCATCAATCTTCACAAGCGACTGCAACACCGTAAGATAGTCTTGATTGATACGTCTCTTACAAGCTTCTTTCTCCAAACCCCATAGCCTCAACACCTCTCCCTTGTCACCTAACCTAGCGTAAGCGTAATGAGATGATTGTACCCTTCCCCATCTTTACCCTCCAGTCTACTTTCAGACAATCTCAAAAGCTCAACGGCCTTATCACGGTCCCCACAATCGATATAGAACTTCGCAGCAACAGCGTAAGTGTTCCAATCCACCGTCTCCATCTCCCGTAAGATCTCACCGATCTTCTCAAAATCAGACATAACACCAAAAGCATTAATACATAACCTAAAACTATAATTATCAGGAGCGACATTCTCTTCCTTCATCTCATCAAACACACAAGGAACCTTCACGTGCTGGCCAATGTTGGTGTAGAGACACATGATGTTGTTGTAAGTAAGAGAGGAAGAAGCGTAGCCCAACTCCTTCATCTTCTCGAAATGCGAAAGAGACTTCTCCACGTCCTGCTGCCTGACGTAGCAGTTGAGCATCGCTCCGTGAGTCTTGTCGTTCTTGTGCTGCTCCTTGAGGTTCTCGAAGTAGGCTTCCGCGGAGACGAAGCCGTGGACTCTGCCCACGAGGTCGAGGTGGACGGCGTGTTCCGTCGGGGAGAAGATGCATACGCCCGTCTCGTTCATCCATTTCGAGACCTGTTTGGGAGGAGATTAAAAAGGGTTTTAGAGAGAAAGGTTGTTGCTTTTGGAGAGAGAGAGGGAGGGGGAGAGGGGAACCTCGAGGGCGTGGAGGAAGCGTTTGCGTTTGCGGAGATCGTGGACGATGCGGATGAGCTCGGCGACGGAGACTTTGTTGCCGGAGTGAACCCAGTTCTGGAGTTCTGGGTAGACGCTTGATTTAGGGTTTCCTAAAGGGCTGATTTTGGAGTAGAGGGTCGTCTTTTTTACTCTGTTTGTGTAGTAGTATCTGCTTGTGAACAGATTCGTTGGGATTCGTCGGAGTATGTTCATTGTTTCCGGTGGTGAAATGCGGCGGAGACTCTGGTTTTAGTTCGTAAAGTTCGGTTCTGAACAACAACTGAACTAACATGTTTGATGTTTCAATGTTTTTAAAAAGGTTTTTGATATTTTCAAATTAGACCTTAATTTTCGGTTAAAATTCAATTTGAACTTCATTCTTTTGTCTCATAAAATTTTGAACCTTAAACCCTCAAAAAACTTTTTGTGTGCAGTTCAGTGTGGTTCTCTCTATCTGCAACTGCAACAGACTCAAAGTGGATGAAATTTCAAAAGGCAGCATAAGCGATTGAGCATTCTGTTCCAGAGCAGAGACGAAATAGATTTGAAGAAGAATGGTGATGATAAAAATAGATTTTTAGACATTTGATTCATTGGGAAGTGATCACATCTTCTCTACTGAAGCATTTAAAAGACTTTCTCATCATCTTTCTTGTTGGAAGTCATTATGTTTTAGGCCAGAGCAAGACTAAGACCAAGCAGGAATGTACACTTTCTTTTTCTCAAATCAGTTTCAGCTTTAAGAACTTCTCATGTCCAAAGACAAAAGTTGTGTTGCTATTTCCTTAAACATGAGAGTATACCTCTCTAGTTTCTAATTTCAGAAGTGCAAATAAACGATACACGAATTCGTAGTTTGGTTTCGTTATAAAGATACTGGCAAAAGAGAACACGAAAAGCTCACAATGTTCTACCGAAAAAACAGAGAGCAAAGCTCCTCTCACTTTCTGCCTTTAGCTGATTTAAGCCCTTTGGTAAGCATCCTTGGAGCAATCGCCATCGACATAAGCTCTTGAAAAAGCAGCTTGCAAGCATATGGAATGTGAACCTGTGATAAACATTTAAGAGGAAATGGCATAAAGACAAATGAGCATTCAAAATAATGTCTAAACAAAGTTTGGTAACTTACCTGAACAATATCTGTTTTGTTCTTGCAGCCTCTGCATTCAAAAGAATTCTTCTTCAGGTTTGCAATGGCAATGAGCCCACAGGTTTCACACACATGCACCCTATACGCATCGCTCTGATCGAACAGTCTCTCCTTCAAGAAATTTGCAGCACCATGCGCAATCATGCAATCACGCTCCATTTCTCCAAATCGCAGACCACCATCCCGAGACCGCCCTTCAGCTGGCTGTCTTGTTAAGATCTGCACAGGACCTCGTCCACGCGAGTGAATCTTGTCATCAACCATATGCTTCAACCTCTGGTAGTATGTTGGTCCAAGGAATATCATAGCTGTGAGTGGTCTGCCCGTGTGCCCATTGTACATCCTCTCAAAGCCACGCATTTGGTAGCCACACTTATGGAGCGCTTTGCTTATGTTATCCACCTGAAAACCACCGCAATGGTCAAATTTATACCAAGTCACAACTAACCGAGAGCAGCTAAGGGAACATTGTAAGTTACCGTGACATCTGTAAAAGGAGTCGCATCTCCTTCTTTTCCCATGTGCGCTGCCACTTTCCCCATGATGCACTCGATAAGCTGACCAATTGTCATCCGAGACGGAATAGCATGCGGGTTCACGATGATATCAGGAGTTACTCCTTCAATTGTCCAAGGCATGTCCTCCTGTGTGTACGTCATGCCAACGGTTCCTTTCTGACCATGTCTACTACTAAATTTGTCTCCAATCTGAGGTATACGAACGGATCTAACCCTCACTTTCACGAACCTTAAGCCATCTGCATTTGTGGTCAATAACACCTACAAGAGAAGTTCAAAAGGTACAAGAATAGAGAACTTTCAGAACCCCAGGTTTATGTCTAAACAAAGATATGATCTGTCCTGAAACTAAACTGCAAGGAAATACCAAAAGTTACCTGATCCACCATTCCGGTTTCACTATGTCGCAAGCTTATACTGTGATCACGTCTAGTATATCGCGATGATTGACCTTGAGCCTCGTCTTGAGATATTGGAGTGGTTTTCCCAATGATTACATCTTCACCTGAAACTCTAGTACCCTATACCCCAAATGATACACATTCTTAAATCAATCGCCTAATCAGATCAGATGTAACAACTAAGTACCAATAAATTTTATACTTACAGGAGGTGCAAGACCATCATCGTCCAGCTTCTCATACGAACCATGTCGCATACCCTGCAGCAGAAACAATAAAGTGTTAAACACCACTAATAATAAGCACCACATAAATATATTAGCCGCAAGTGTCAAATTATGACTTACCATTGTACTTGCCCTGTCAGGGCGCCCAAAGTCTTCTTTGACAAGCGTCCCCATTTTTTTCTCTTCATCTCTACCCACAGAAGGAGATTGCAGTATAAATAAATGGAACTACCAAAAGAAAATGCCCACATATATGATACACTCACCTGTAAGACCGAAAGAACAAGGATCTAAAGAAACCACGATCTATTGAAGACTGATTCATGATGACAGAATCTTCCTGATTATATCCAGAATAGCAAGAAATGGCAACAATAGCATTCTACACAAGAAGAGAAAAACAACATTTGAGAGAACTGATAGAAGAATAAAAGCTGGATGCTGAAAGACTTCAAGCAAATTAACTCACAATTCCTGCTGGAAGTTGCCTAAAGTGAAGATGCTCCATAGCTCTTGTGGTGACCAGAGGCTTTTGAGGGTAATAGAGGACATATGCTAAGGTATCCTGGTTGACAGAAAAATGGTAACAGTATCATTAAAGCATGTAAGAAATGGCAGGGAAAGACCGAAAGGCCACAAATTAAGAGCCTAGAACATACCATGCGAAATTGGTAATTGGTGACATATATTCCCATCGCTTGCTTTCCCATAGCAGATTGATATGTATTACGGGGTGACTAAATTCAAAAAAAAAAACGCAGAAATGGCAGAAAAAAGTACACGAGATAGTCAGCATAAAATTGAATTTACATAACTAAATTGCTTTTTATAGACAAGTCAATTGAAGAGATAAAAACCTGATTATGGTCGGGAAATGGTATAATCGAAGCACAAACGCCCAATATCAAAGAAGGGTGAATCTCACAATGTGTGTAAGTTTCAGAATATGCCTCATCGGGACGGAGTCTAGCTTGAACCAGATCCTGAAACAAAACTAGGATTGAGTTTTCTGTGCAAATGACTAGGCGAAAAGTGCATTTATTCACATCTTCAATTCAATCTTCAAACATTCTATTACTCACATTAATAGTCATGGATATCATAGTAGTCTCCTCTTCCTCTGTGTCAATGTATTCTATAAACCCCTTTGCAACTAGATGATGCCAACCATCTTCTTCTGCACTTTCCTGCGTTAAAAAAAGAATGTTGGTACAATCAAGTTATTAACGAAAGGTATTTTGAGAGCAGAAGACTAGAAATTTACCCTTTGTTGCAGAGCATAGATATCTTTCTTCTTTATTAACAGCCTCTGGTTATCCACAATAAACAAGGGACGACTACAACGACCATAATCAGTGTATATCCGGAGCTCTTTCAGACGAATATCTCTAACAACGCCAACTTCAGTGTTAACATCAACCTGCAAGTGTAAACGTAATATATCACTTCTACAAAACGTTCCAATTTAGTGGCTAAAATATTTGGAACGGGAAAGAAACTGCATGCTTACCCTTCTTCTCAAACGTCTCAAAGTTTTCACCAACATGTCAGGATCTCGATGAACTCCAACCCACATTCCATTGACAAAGATTTTTGTGGCTTGGGGTATAACTGATGGAGAGATTTCCTGCAATCAAGTTAAAGACCTTGAGTACTCGAAACAAAGTAACAGAGATGGAGTAAGAAACTAACTGTGAAGTGCTACAGACCTCAAAATTCTCAGTCCCCCATTCTTCCAAGAATTCCAAGATGGGATAAGCAGCTGACCCAACTGTAATGTAGACCATGAGCGCCAAGTTTTTCACTAAGCCACAAGCCTGGAAAAGCAAAGCCATAATAAGGAATAAGCAGTTGAAGTAACTGAAACCCAAAATATTCTTATTTCTATATATGCAACAATTATACCTGTCCTTCAGGTGTTTCAGCAGGGCACATCATACCCCACTGTGAGTTGTGCAGTTGTCTTGGTTTCGCCAATTTTCCTGCCATATAAGACTCGTTTAGCATTCAAGTGGAAAACGAGAACTACAAGCCAAACTAACTTGCAAGGATGTGAATAATTAAACTGAACTATGACTAACATACACGAACTGTACTAACAGATAAAGTGACACAGCACATAAGTGCAGGAAAAGAACGAGGGCCCTTACCTTCACGCCCAATAGGAGAATTGAGACGCCTCAAATGTGACAAAGTGGAAGCATATGTTAACCGATTTAAAACCTGGTGTAAGTAAAGAATTTTTAGAACCGAAATAATCTGAGCTGGAAAAGGAAGAAACAAATAAATAAATATCTTAACCTGAGACACTCCAGCTCTTGTACCAGCAGCGTTTGCCTGGCCCCAGTTTCCAGTAGCAAGAGAATATTTCAGGCCAGAGGTAATTGTTTTAGCCTTAATGGCAAATTGAAGATTGACTTCTTTGCCATTGTCAACACACTGTTAAAACGACATGAATTAGACTTCCAAACACGGAATAAAAACTAGAACTAAAGTTCTCGACTCAAGAAAGAGCAGCTATGTAAGAGACCTTCTGAACATAAGATCTCACATCCCTCGTTAGCTTTCTGAAAAGCTGCATTCAAAAAGATGTTAAGTCAATAAGGGATCCACTAAAATGATACTTCAAATTCTTCAAAATTTCTCAATAATGCATGATTGGGGCCGATAGCAAACCATTCTAAAGAGTCCTCCAAGTAAAGGACCAGCAAGATCCAGCCTTTTGTTACCATAATGATCCCTATCATCTTCTGGCCTTCGGCCAAGTGCACAAAGCAGCAGCCGGTGTACGATATACCTGAGGGGGTTATTGCATAGTATGAGCAACACAAAAACATATGAAATCTCAACCAACACGAATGAGCTGAATACTGCTTACCCAAAATAGTAAGCTTTCTTCGTCTCACAAAACTCCCCAACTCCTACATGAGGAAGCATTTCTCTCTGAAGGATATCTCTTGCATACCTGCAATGATAATATTGCAATTGCAAACCTCCAGTATCAACATCAAAATAGTTGATATCTTAGATCATAGCAGCCAAGTCAATTGGTTCAAATGATCACATACTTTATCCTCTTTTCCTTGGGGGTGCCCAAGGGTGCACCACGTTTCCCAATATAGTCAAGTGCAACCTGAAGCAATATGAAGGTTATCAACTAATTGCAGGATATATCCTTAACCACCAAAGATGATAAAGCCAGAATAAAAATTGATTAACCAAATAAAGAAACAGTGGATACCAGCTGATTTTGAATAACGAAAGCTTCTTCCAAGGAAGGCCTGAGCAACTCCATCATCTGATTGTCGGCAAAATCATAGCAAATATGTTCCAATATGTCCTTATCAGCAACAAATCCCAAGGCGCGAAACACTATTATAATAGGAATTTCCACTTTAATGTATGGTAGAGTACACCGGATATACTGGCCAGATGAACCCTGCATCCATTTACCACATAGAACGCAAATTTTGTATCTTACTCTAGAATTTACAAAACAAATATTGAGAAAGGATATTGTAAAAGTTATGACTATTAGCGTATCTTACCCCTTTCGCACTAGCACGAGCAAGCATACGCACAAACATTGTGCTGGGAGGCCTATTTTGGTTCTCAGCCATGGAACGGACTTCACCAACATATGCATACTTATTTGGCTGTCGCTTCTTGAAAACATAAACATGGTTCGTACTCATCTTCTCCTGAGCAATCAGAACCTTTTCACTGCCATTAATAATAAAGTATCCGCCCTGATCATAAGGACATTCTCCAAGCTCTGTCAAATCTTTCTCAGAGTTCTGAAACAAGGTACAGTAACTAGACCGCAGCATGATGGGAACCTAGGAAAAAAATAAAATAAAAGAATAACACAGTCAGAACCATACAGATGATGCAGCTCATTACATCTTCTACACATAAAAAAAAAAAAAGAAGTTCACGAACCTTCCCAATGAAAACTTTGGTGAAATCCTGCGTCTCTGTAACTTCCTCACCATCATGCCCTTTCTTTATAACTCTCTTACTAACATCGACATAGAGAGGAGCCGAGTAGGTGAGGTTTCTCAACCTTGCAGCCTTAGGGAACAAGGTGGCAGTCTCTCCATCAGATTCCGTCATCATAGGTTTACTCAGATAAATCTGTCCAAAACTAATCTTGTAGATTGTCTGCAGGAAAAATAAAGTTTTATCAACCACACACCTTTTCATAGTGCCAAAACTGAACTGAGCTTCACCACAACATTCAAAACAACTGAAAAATCCACCTTGAGAAAACGAAGAGCTCAAGCATAGAATACAAAAGTGATCTCGAGATATCAATGAGATCACAGCTAATCGAGAAGCGCAAACACTAATAATCGCATCAACACTGTACAAGCTAAAATAGACTATCTGCATAAATATAAGATACCAAACACATTTACTTAGTCCTAAAACTGATTAGAGCTTCACGCAATACTCAAAACCACTGTACATACACCTTCAAAATCAATAGCTCAAGCATTCAAAACTAAGGTAACTGAACATCAATCACATCAGCTACTCAATAAGTAAAACCCTAATTACAACAAAAACTGTACAAGCTAAATCCAAAACAGCTCAAAACCGCCACAAACACGATAAAACCAGCACAGACGTTCAATCCCCCCCCCTTCCTTAGAAACCCTAGAAATGAAAAAAACGAGGAAGGAAGGTAAGCAGCTAAAAGCAACCTCGGCGAAATCGGATTGTTGGCCAGGATTGTGCTGAGACTCAGGACGGATCTCGATATCAGAGGACTCATCGACGATCTCTTGCATAGTGTTCTGGATAAACTCGTCGAAGGAATCGAGCTGCTGACGAACGAGACCTTTCTCCTCAAAATACGCAGAGATAACGGCCCACGCGTCTTCCTGGGTGATCTCCTCATCGTCGTCTTCCTCGATGTAAGTCGGATCCTGTTCTTCGTATTCGTTGTTATTATACTCCATTTCCATCTGAGAGAGCGCACAAACGGACACTGCTCTCGAGCGAAAGAACGAAGAGGAAAGGAGACTGAGACGGCCTCGAGTGTGTGTGTTTATAAAAGGGAGAGTCGGCTTGTTATTTATGGAACGAACCGGCTCGATTAAATAACCGGTTTCAGGCAATGTGATGGAAACCGACCGGTTAGATTATAAGGGCGCTTGGACTTTTAATATGACGAAAACACCCTTAATATAAAAACAAAGTCCCCAGCTCTTTTTTCCTTTTTTTCTTTGGCTTCGGCGATATTTTCGGCAAACGGAGAGTGGAGGCGGAGGGAGAGAGAGAGAGAGAGATGATACCGCAGCAATGGACGCCGCCGCCGTGTGGGAGTCAATGCACGCATAAGTATGCAGCTCTTACGCAGATTCCATGTAAGTCTCTCTCTGAATTCAATTCAATTGATGTGATCCGATCTACTATGTTCTATGTTGTTGGCTCGTTTGTTTTGATTTCTTTAGCTATGAAATGATTACGATTGATTTTGATTGTTGATTAGATTTCTAGTATATGGATGATGGATGATGGATGATGGATGATGGATGATGGATGAGGATGATGGATGATTCAGAAGTCCATTAGTCTACATTCTTTGGTTAAGATTGGTGCCAGAGACAGCTCATTGTGGTAGTTGCAAGTGTGAAAAAGAATACCGTCTTGCTTCTTTTTTTATTGATGTAACTTGTAGAATGTGCCACCGATTTATAAGTAAAAGGGGGTGGTTATGCAGAGTTGTTTGAACTTTTCTATCATGTATTTATGAGGAGGATGTTTAATAGGAGGAAGAAAAATGATAAAGTGATGCTTCTGCATTGATGTCGCTTCTGTGAACTAGTATATCACAAATATTTATACTTAGTAAAAGGGCTTGGTTTTGGATGTTTCTGTCTAGTATAAACACTCTCTCCGGATTATAGAAATCCTTCTTTTTTTTTTTGGTTACGCCTTATCATCACATCAGTTTAGGCACTGATGATTACCATGAATCCATGTTGTAGGGAGAGTATTCTGCAAGAAGGGATGTGATGCCGATAGTGACTCATGGGAAGATTGTAAGCATTTCTCTATCTTTGAAAATCCATAATGACTTGAGGAGCAGAAACATCTGTCCTCGCTATGTATATATATGTTCATGAAGAAGACATCTCCTCTCTTTTACAGGTTTTAATTCCAAGTTAATGAATTGGTGTAATAGTGTGCTTTTTACAGGTGTATCAGATTGCAGTGAGATATGCTACAAAGACCCTGTGCTGAAAGACCGACAATGGAGTGCTTATATAGATCGTTCTCCTGGAGCTGCCAGCTACTCTGAGGTATGGTATTTTAAACAAAGACATTTTCTTAGCAGAGGAGTAGACTGAACAGTTATACCGTATCTAGCTTGTTTTTACATGTCCTCTGTTTTATAAAATTCAGGAATGCTTTCACGCATGTGTGGCAGGCTGTGGTTACAAGGTTTGATATCCTTGTTTTCAACTCTCGTTTTTTATGCGTTTGCAAATGTTCTTCTTAACGCCACTGTTTGTGTCATCATATACAGTTTGAAGTTGAATCTGAGGAAGTCAATAAGGTGAAACCAAAGAGACCTCCACCACCGCCACCAAAGCCACAGCCACCACCAAGAGCTAAAAGACCAATGCAGCCTCCTTCTGATGAGGATGTTCCTGCAAGTTCTGCTTAGACATCAAACGCTTTGTGAACTAACTTCTCAAAACTCTTCAAACATTTGGTAATCTGACCATGTGAGGGGGGAGTATTATGAATAGAATATTAGTGGGCCTCGTCCCATGGATGGACCTTATGACCTTTTTAGTCCATAAGCCATATTAATGAAACTAGATACTCGCAATCGCATATGGGTTGTTGCTATCTAATTCATCTTCTGCGAGTTCCGTTTCTCATTATTAAGGAAACGTTATATGTATTGTGAAATTTGAACATGTAGTACTTAATAGTAAACTAAAGAACTCAATAATGAATCTATAAGTAAATTAGTCAAATGAGATGAGTGTTTTTTTTGTTACAAATCTTGATTTCTTGTTAATGAAGGAAACAAAAAGATCATCATGACCTAATCTTGTCGATTATGTGAGTGGGTGACTTGGTGGTATCTTCTTTGTCATGTCACACCAAACTATTTATTACGAATCCACATAACAAGACGGTGTCGTTTGAGCTCATCAACATCACCACTTTATTAGTTTGACGAGGAAAAAAAAAACTCTCCCTTCACATGGCTCTTCCCTTAAACCGCGTCAGATCGACCTTGCTCTTCACGTTCACTGTATCATTCATCTTCTCAGGAAAGTCACTTGCGGAAGGCTTACGACCTTCCGATCATGGCCTACAGTACCAGTTCAGCTCACCACCGACTGAATCTCATTCACCTCCCGGTAAAATGATGTCCTTCTTCGGAGATTCCCATTCTCCTCCTCCTTCTCAGCTCCTCTCAAAAGCTTCGGAGGCAGACGACGGTGATGACTCGTGGTGGCGTGATGGAGCTATGAACAGACGTGATCACGTGATGAGGCACGTGTTTCTTGCGGCTAGTATCATCTGTGGCGTCTCCGGTGTTGCGCTTCTTGTTGTTTTCACTTTGGTTTACTTCTTTAGGTCTCGGATACGAGAACCATCGAAGTTACCCTGTAGCGATTTAAAGTAGAAATTTCGATTTTGATTTTTACCTTACGTGTATATATATTACACGAATTGTTTTTGTTTTTATTTATTTTTTAAAAGCACTTTTATGTTTTGTTGCACACCCACATATTTCACCATTTTTTAAAAAGAAAAATACAGAATTACAATATAACTTGCTTGTAAAATTAGATATTTGGTTTGACCAAGTCGAATAGTCTATTTAAATTACTTAAAAATATAAGACAAATATCAAGTATCAAAATAAAAGTACTATTTGAATTACTTAAAAATATAAGACAAGTATAAAATATTACAATAAAAATAATTATATGATCAGTTAAAAAAATTATTATATGACTCATAAAATTGAATATTTGGTTTGATCAATTCGAATATCGAATAGTCTATTTAAATTACTTAAAACTACAAGACAAGTATTAAGTAATAAAATAATTATTTAGTCTTATTTGCCTTGTTATTCATTTCTACTAAAGAAAAATATATATTTTCTAAATCATAGTAAAATAATTTGTTTATATTTCAATTTCCTAGTGAACTAATCATAAATGTTATATTTATATAACTATATTGGATCTTTCCTTTTTATATATATTTTCCAAAATTGACTAGAACGTAAAATAAATAATGAAATGTTCTTTCTAATAATAAAGTTATTTAGTTTTAAATTCCAGTAAATTATCAAATAACTTACCAAAAATTATCAAGTAATTTACAAGTAGTAAATAATAAAGTAAAATAAATAATTTGCAAGTCCGCCATTTCTTAGCAAGTACTTGAAATTACAAATACTCATTTTCAATAAACCAAATACAAATTGAAAATTCTGTATTCGAATCTAGTCATCTGAGGTAGAGAATAACTGATCTCTTTATATTAGCTCTATGCCACAAACACATGTGTAAAAAACATATTTTTTTGGTCACATATTTTTTTGAGAAAGGTAAACAACATACTTTTTGGTAAAATAAAAAAACATACTTCTCATGCGACTTATTAAGATGTAGATATTTTGCAGAGAAGAAAAAAATTATAAATCTGACTGATCAATAATAAATTAGTTTATACTCTGGAATCTTATATATGTATAAAACTAAGACTAGCATCGTTCAGATAACTCCTTTTTGTTAGTCGTAGCCATGAGAAATCATAGCTGTACCTAACAGAACGATAACCAAGACCAGATTAGACTAGGTCAAATTAGCCCATCTCAATACAATATTTACGAGTTACATATAATATAATAAGTTTCTAATATTTCACACTTTGGAACAAAAGCTAGATATTGCAAGTCAATCACATAGAGCGTTTATATTCCTTGACCGTTTGTATAAAACCATAGTCCTCACTCGCTAGAGTTTTTCTCTCTTTTTAGAATTGTTTTAGGACATATCATCCCTTCACCTTACAATACATATAAACCTCTTTCAACAGTCTCTTGCACTTGTCTTTATCGGTTATTTTTTACATATTGCGTCTACAGTTTTCGAAATTATCCTAAATTACAGGCTTCAACCTTTCATTGTATTTAAAATAGAATTGCACATTGCATGGTCATTGTTTGTGTATACAGCTAACAAACATTATAACTATTGAGGAATCGAAGAAAGGTAAAACACACAAAGCGTGTGTTGAACAAATCTGCGAAAGTTGCATTGTTTAACTCAATATGCATGCATTATACAGTTGTGGCCATTGACTATCTTACTGCTCCAAATCCTATATTTTACTAAACTTTCTAAGGAAATTACCAATTTGCTGCTATTATATGTTTATAATACACTATTGGTATAGAAAGAAGTGGGACAATACATTTTGGGGTTGGTCAACTAGAAAGACATTAAATTACTAAAGAACTCATTTTCACAATGAACGATGATGTATGGTTATTTATAAAACCTATATTAATTCCAGCCGCATAATCAAAAATTCAAAATCAACCTAATTAAGATAAACGAAACAAGATAACTGACAGAAAGTGTTAGTTTTCCTTTTATCAATAAAATCGCTGAATGATGGAATCTTCAAACACAAATCATCCGTAAAACTTATATAAGAATGATAAAAATTGAAAACTAAATCAATGCCTTCCACGTATTACGGTGTTCTATATGTTAGTATCACGACCAGGCAATGTTTATATATTTTTCTGAAACATTCTTAAGATAATAGACTAAGAATCTTTTGTTAAATAAATTATTAACATACAAGTAGTGTCATGGTTCCCCACTTTCTTAAATCTTGCCCGATCAAGCAGTACTTCTTCCTTCATTCATCCTCTACCATCACGATTCGGCTATATCTTGATATTTTCTTGTGTATCCTATATGGGATCAGGATACTATCTTTTTGAATAATTGGTTTTAAGTGTAAGATACTATCAATTCGCTTAGTGAGACGCATATGTTTTGTGTATTTTCAATTAGAGGCTTTCTCCATCAATCGAAGGAAGAGCTTCTCTCATATTTTTTTTTCAACGAGAGCCCTTCACATTAACAATGAAAAAGCGCGAGTCTCTGTAATTTCCAGGTATATACTAAATGAAAACTCTCTTTACTTTTGACAAAATAAAACTCTCTTTCATTTCTTCACAATAATAACATATATGTATGCTAAATATTGTGGGATTAGTACGTCATTTTGAGAGTTATTTTGTCTCTTAGGTAAAAGTTAAGTATTTCTAACTTTAATAGCATCATCGTTAGTCGTTACTAATGTTCCTATATATTTTAATAAGATGGATCATAGTCATAGATTGTTGGAGCACTTGAGTGTTCATAAACAAAATGTGCTATAGATCTTGTTCCATGGGATAAGCCTTCACCTGTATACGTATATATTTCCCTTGCTTACCTGCTATATATAGTTCCTTCGCTTTCTTTACATTTTCTCTAATAAGATTTATTTGTTCTTTTTCGTCTTACTTTTGAAATAGATAAGACACAGTGGTTGTGTTAAGCTTATAACAATAGAAGCAGATTTTGTAAACATTTGGAGTTGGCGAGTGATCTGCATCAACAATTAATAATGACAATGAAGATGAAGGGAATCTACAAAAGCTTCAAATCAATCTCTCATATATTTGGTACACTTTTTACCATGTTTTCAACTACTTCTTATCTTATTAAGCTAGTTTATATAGTTTATCAAAATTTCTTGCAACTTTATACCATATAATTAGAATCTGTGAGTTCTGAACATGAAGTAACTTATAAAAATAACCTTATGATATGAGTCACATTTCTGAAGTACACGTACGCCCTACACGCCGAAAACAAAATTTTCGGTTCATTTTAAGCCACAATCGTCCATTTTATTCATCCATATGGGAACACCCAATTATCTTAGAGATGTCTAAGTGATGAAATTATTTATTCATAAAAGATAATTTGGTCAAGTCAACAGTTGAGAAAGACATAGATATGGAAATTGGGTACCCAACAGAAGTAAAGCATGTGGCTCATGTAGGCTGGGAGGGCTCCTCTGGCAGTGCTCCTGCATGGGTAAAGCTCTCTCTCTCTCTCTCTTTTTGTTTGGTTTTTATTTGTTTTTATTTTTACTTTTGTCTCAGAAAAATAATTAGGATATTTTTCTCTTTAGTATTTTACTAATCAAACCAAAACTACACATTAGGAGTATGCCGTCAACTCTATGGCTTACTTGCCATAAAATCTAAAAAAAATTGTCAACGCCATAAAATCTAAATTTAATATCACCTAATGGTAATTTTGTTTTCTGCTGATGTTTATCTAAAATTTTAATATTTTTTTGTGGATGAAGATGAGTGAATTCAAAGCAGCAGTGGAGCCTTTATCTCCAAGAGCATCATCTTTTAGTCATGCAACACATTCGAATTCTTTCTTGCCCCTTTCTTCATCCACTGGTAGTTTATGGTTGCATTTAAAATGATGAAATGTATGAACAATTCTAATTACATTTTTAATTAGTGGAATTAATTATCTATATTTTTTTATAAATGCAGATTTTGATCAGAGCTCAAGCCAACCAACTATATCAGATAGGCTAAGGGATGTGCCACCAATTCCAGTAGGTATATCCAAGGTTCATACTAAGAGCAAGAATAGGAGAAAGAAACCATCTTCATCATCACCAAGATCCAAATTACCATCTCCAAAATCTTCAAGATCTGCAGGTTTATCTAAATATTCGTTCAAATCAATGACAACGCGATTGAACTCTAATGCATAAAGGTGAATTTAATCAAACTAAAAATCATAACTTGTGTCACACATTACATTATGTATAAGGAACTTTTTTGATAGTTGAAATGGTGGTTTTCTTTTTGTTCCGAGTTTTTTATTTTGTAGTTCTTGGATTTGAACTTCTATGTACATTGTCAAAATAATTACAAGAAAAGAAAAATATATAATTTGTGCGAGAAGCAAAATTATCAATATTTATAGTAATCTGGATTCGGAGGTTGGAGAAATGGATTTTCCTTATTATAGAAAAACAATATTTTTATGCTAAATTTAATGAAAATAGAAAATTAATCTAATATATCTCTCTCTAAATTTTTTTCCGAACTTAATTGATTTTAGAATAAAGGGTATATAAGTATAATTAGCTTTTCAGAACTCTATATGACCAATCGACAAATTTTTATATATTATTTTCTGATTTTTAAAGATAAATGTTTCAAAAGAAATTATTTTAAAAATATATATTTTATAATTTAATTTTATAGTATTAGTAATAATAATCTCTTGTAAGTTTCATATAATATATTTATAATCAAATTTTAGTGTGTGAAAAAGAAGAGAAGTACCAAAAATGAGAAGAAAGATGGGTAAGACATAAAACATAGTCCGTAATCATGTAAGAACTTAGTACATGATTTGGCAAGGAGGCGTAGTTCAAATATGTAGGGGCCCGAAAGACGTCTTCAGTAATATGAGCCTTGACGGCCCGATACTTAACTTGTTTAATTTGTAGTGACGGAAATTAACAATGTTCATCCTAATTCGCTGGAGAAAATGACAGATTCTGTTCATTGCTCTATGTGAAAAATGCATGGTAAACAGTTCAATTTAACGTAACTTTAGAGTTTTTCAGTATATTTTCAAGGTTTTGTACTAATTATTTTTTTAATAAAACTTTTACATAATAGGCATTATAATACAGTGTATTATACATTTAAACTAAAATAGACAATTATTTCAGTGATATGGAGTAGAGACACATACAGACTACATTAAACTAGTTGTAAAGTAAGTAAGCACTCTTATTCAGGTTAACCACACATTCAATAATCCCTTGCAAGTAATATTATAGCTAGTATTTATCTCCAAATATTTGACTTTTGGTTTCTTCTTAGTACTAATAACCAAAATTTGACCCCAAAAAAAAGTACTAATAACCAAACTTAAATTGCATTAAACAAAAAAGTTATAGAGCTTTCTGAACTTAGAGTTATAATGGAGCAGTAAATAAGATTACAATGTTTAGTGTCTTATTTTGATATATTGATTCTGAAGTGTACTCTTAATTTTAGCAAAATGATCTATACTTTCAAAAATGTGCGAAGATTAAAAAATTAAGACATGATTCATTGCCTGAAACTTTGTTTCCCAAATTACCGAAAGAACCTAAAGTTAAATGAAAATAAATAAATATAAGAAAAATTCAGAATTCTGAATTTTGATTTTGGCGTTTAAAATGACATTGAAAAAAAGAAAAAAAAAATTGAAGGCAATAAATGAGTTAGTTGGTAGACAGAAGTCACTCTTTCCCACTAGCTATTATTAGAAGATGACGTCCACACAACACCAAGGCGTTTCAGCTCGGTTCATTTACTCAATTAACCTCCTCCAATTCAATGCACCTTTTACACACCTTGTCGTTTTACTGGGTCGTTTGGATTGCAATTCAAGAAGCCCTTCAGAAAACGGCGTGGTTTCTGTTTACTATGACAAATTTACGGATAGTATTCTCCATTGCCACACCTTCAAAAATACTATTCTCTTTGCCACACCAAAATTCTAATTGCCACACTTTTTTTTCTCATATTTCTCTTCCCCTTCTTACCCTTAATATTATATTAATATCTTATATCCATTTTATTTTTTAAAATTAAAATCAAAATCAGATCTCATTTTCCTCTCTCCTCTCTCTCTTCCCCCCCACATTACGTCAACTTCACTCCAAAATTCAATCCTGGCGGTCCCCACACCAATACACTTATCTCCTTCCCACAGCTGTCGTCTCTTATCTCCTTTCTCCCATCTTGTTCCTCTTCCCCAACCATAAACAATTTTTTCTCATATTCTTAACTCCATTGACGATTTTGAAGGTTTTTTTGAAGGAAATTGATACGTTTTTTTCCACGAAATTCTCATAATAATATACTACTTATTTTTTATGTATTATGTGAAACGAAAAATAGCAACATTTTACTGTAAAAATCGTGAGAGTTTTGAAAGAAAAATTAAAATAATGTTTGAAGAAGATTTTGTATTGTTCTCTATTTTTAACACGATTTTGAAAGAAGAAAAATATGAAAATTGTGTTAGACGATAATCTGGGTTGTGTAACACATTATTAGTTGATTAAAAAGCCTTAAACTGATGAAAAACTAAAGTTTTAGGTAAAAATGAAAGTTTTAGGTATATTGTTATGAAAAAGGATGTTTAAGGGCATTTTGTATATTTCTTCTTATTTTGCACTGTTTTAAACAATAATAATGCATTACAATAGTGATAGACGATATTGTGGGTTGTATAACACCCTCTTGATCAATTATAAGTGTTAAATCGAGAAAAGCAAAAATTTATAAGAACTACTGGAACGATTGGTATTACTAAAGTGAAAGTGTATTACTTGTATTACTGGAACGACTATGTACCAAAGATCTTAGACAACTTAGATTCTTTAAATGGTTAACTAATCATAATTTTTTTCCAGAGAATTATATGGCTTCTCCCATTACAGTCATATGTGTTGACAATAAAGGAAGTTACATCAAGTATAGGCCTGAGATAAAGGCAAATGGAGATATCAAGTATTTACAGAAAGAGTAAGACAAATGGAGATATCTATCATTTAGGATTTCAATTCAGTTGTATCTATTTTAACTTTACTATGATTAAACAAAATGCTTTAATTTTATAAATAATTTATCTGTATTAAAAACTTTTGATTAAATAGATGGATTTATTAGGAGCATGAATGCATCAGATTATTTTTAATATTTTTGAAAATTATCAAAATTAAATTCTTCATGTTCATTTAACTATATTTTAACTTTAACATTATTTACAAACTGTTTTTATTTTATAAATAATTTATCTGTCTTACAACCTTTTGATTAAATAGATGTATTAATTAAGATCATGAATGCATTCACATCATTTTAATCTTGTGAAAAATATCAAAATTACATTTTTATTGAAGCTGAAAGATATACATTATTTTATATAAATTTGAAGATTTGATATTATATTTTTATTTATATAAATGTGTACATGGACTACTAGCACTACTAGGACTACTTTTTACTATCTTGTATTACCTTGGACTACTATGTGTTATACATATTTCTAAGAAGTTTATATTTTTTGCTTATTATATATTTTTAGAAGATGTAGCTCATATATTACGTGATAATATGTTCATATATGTGTTTATTTGCCAAATTAGACGTAAAATACTCTTAAATTCTCAAGTTGGTAGAAATTTTCTGATTTCCATATAAAACATCCTTCTACTTCCATACTAATGTCTTGATGGGAATGCCATAATAGGCTGAATTTCAGAAAATACATAATTTCTGAAACTTTTTTCTGCCAATGTGTTATATACAGTCTATAATTGTCTAAACATATTGGTATTACTATTAAATTTAATTTCTTGAGGTTGTATTACTAAAAAATGTTGTAATTTGCAAAATTATTACTATGAAGAATGAAATATTACTACTAGCTTGAGTACTACTAAGAGTAAAATTAATATTATTTTAATATTCAAACATTTTTGTCTAACAACACGTTTTAGACATCTGTCATAGGTTTTTTTTACAAAATGTCGACAATGTGTTACACGTTTTAGACATGTGTCATTTTTTTTATAAAGTATTGAAAATGTTTTTGTCTTAGTAATACCTAATAAACCTAGTAGTACAAATGTGTTTTCTTAAAACTCAGACTGCCTTATACTATATTGGTCCAAACCTGATGCAAATACAATCATACAACACATAGCATTTTCAAAAACCTTAAAACCCAAAATCAGATTCACACTGATCAAGAAGAGTGACATTGGTTCTAAAGATAGAAGCATTAGAGAGCCACTTTTTGAAACTTTCAGACAAATAGTTTTAAACAGTACATACAAGAAGAAGAAGAGTTGAAACAAGTCTTAATAGTTACTACTCCTGCCCAAAGCCATCACGGTTGTCTTGTTGCCACCCGAAACCTTGAGCGTCTCTACCCCGGTTAACCTGTTGAGGCGGTTCCATACCAGGATTCCACGAGGACTGAGGATGATAAGATCCTTGGAAACTCAGATTCATCGTTGGCGCAGGCTGCTGCTGCTGCTGATACCCGAGCGCAGAACCTTGTTCTGTCTTCAGGTCTTGTCATCTCAAAAGGTGCACCATTGTAGAATTGCTGAGACGATCCATCAGTTGTTGGATAAGGCGGAAAGCTAAACTGCTGAGGCAAACGATTGTTGGGAATGGGCATGGTGGGCGGTGGTTGCATCATATTCATAGGCAGAGGGTAGTCAGGGAACCGGATTCCAGGTTTAGGACTAGCGGTTTCGAAACCGGGAGGACGAGAGTTATCGTTGTTATCTGCAGGGTAACTCCCAAATCGAGAGAGTGGCTTTGACAAGGAAGGTGACCTGTGTAGTAACAGAGGAGGCTGCTGCTGCTGGTGGGATCTTAAGGGACCTCTCATGAGTGTGGAGTCAGAAGAAGCAGAAGATTGGTGCTTTGTGGTCTGAAGGTCAGAGTCGTTGCCATCTTCTTTATCAAGAGGAGCATCGGGTAGTAAAAGGGAGGCGTGGAGGTGATGGACATGGGATTCAAAGTCAGGTTTCTTGAGGAAAGACCTGAGACAGTGAGGAGCAGCACAAATGAAGATACCTTCCATCATCTTGATAGTCTGAATCTTCTGAATCCGTTCATCACATATGTTCAATAAAACACAAACATAAAAAAAAGATAACAAGATATCAGCGAAAGATATCAAGTGGTTACCAAACACATATGTTCAAATTCAAACATTCACTCATTAATTCAATCTCACGAATTTAAGCATCCACACACATATTTCTATCCATTATTTTCGAACCCACATTACAAATGAGCATAGAATTCAAAAGAAAGAGAAGAAGAACGAAAAAGATACCCAGATTTTTTTAGAATGAAGAAGATGGAATAGAAGGCTTCTGTTATAGATGAAATCGAAGGTTTCTGTAAGAAGGGTGATTCATAGCACTTGATTTCAGAATGATTTCGAACAACGAGAAGAAAAAAGAACAGGGTGATTTCATCAATTTGGATTTTCAGCAAAAAAAAAAGGGAGAGATGTGGAGAAGGACGTAGTGAGTCTAGGTGGAAGAGGAGAGAAGGAAATACTCTGATTAGGCTAGAGGATTAGATTAGGTTTAACTGTAGTTTTGTAGTATTGTTAAGGGTAGTTTAGTATTTACTAATATTTCTGTATTTAAAAGAAAAAGAAAATTAAATGATTTATGAAGTGGGGCAAGAGAGAATAAACATGGGAGTAAGTGTGGCAATGTAGAATAAAGTCCCAAATTTACTTAGGTAGTTTTAGGTGTGATTGGGTGAACGATGAATTAACTATAACTATGTAAACAGTAAGCGTCGAGGAACATGTATATAAATTAATCAGAAAATATGAGCCTAAAAATATTGTGTTACAAAGAAAATAAGCTACTGTTCACCCTACGTGTACGTGGGTTAGCAATGACTAATAGTGTACGGTTCTGAAAATTTTAAAATATTTTAAATACGTAAAGCACAGAATTACACAGGCGTGGTGCATAATAAACTTGATTAAAGGCGTGGTGCATAATAAACTTGATTAATAAATCTATTTTATTAAAACAGAAGTACACATATGGATTAACCTTTAGTTTTCAGTATTATTTACACTTCTATACCACTGACATTAAATATTATTTCCTATTTTAATACTGTATTTCCACTTTGATTAATGTGTTTTCCAAAATTAAATTTGAATTAAATACACAATTAAATAATACTTCATATTTTAATGCTTTGTGTTTTCCACTTACATTAATGTATTTTCTAAAATTAAATTTGAATTAAATACACTTCATTAACTTCTCAATTAAATCATTATCAAATTCAAAAAAAAAAAATTTTATTGGACAAACAATTTATGAAAATTATAATATCAACTCTTCATTGAACAAATCTAAACGAAAAAAATATTACCAAATTTAAACCGAAACTAGATAATATCCAAACGGATTTACCATTTTGGTATCTAGAGAACCATAACTAAACCTTATCCGAACGAAATATTTCGGATATTCGAATGTATTTAAATCATATTTATATACTTCAATATGCTAGCTATTTTTTGAGTTAATATCCAAGATATAAGTTATTTTAACTTGTTTAAATATTTGAAATATAAAAATAGTCAAAAATAAACATCTAAAGTAGATAAACAATAATCAAAATACCAAAAATACTTAAAATATATATTTATTCTTCATCCAAATATTCAAGTTAAACCTATTTTAATTTTTAATTTAGGTACTTTAGCTTACATTACTCAAATTTACATGTTATATTTTTTTAGATTTAAGGATATTTAAAGATATAAATTTAAAAAATTAAAAAATAGTTTAAACGGGTTATCAAACCCGCAAAGGTCCAATTAAATCGGAACCGAAATTTATAAATATCCGAATAGAGCTAGAGTCTTTAAACTCAAAAATCTCAAACCCGAATAGATTTTAACCGAATTCGAGTGGATACTCAAATACTCATCCCTAGATTAGTCAATATAAAACGATCAAATATTATAAATATATTATTTATTATAAATAAATAAAAACTAAAACTGAAAATTAATATCCGTGCGATCGCACGGGTCAAGATGTAGTTAATATTAAACGATCAGCATAATTAACGCAATAAGTTAAATACTCGTCATCCATTCTAAGCCCGACTACATAGATCAAATTAAAAATGATTAAAGATATATCTGAAAATTCACGAGGAAGACGACAAATGCAAGAGAAAAACAGCTAATATGTACAGATCTTGACATGATCATCAATCACGATTTAGATGAATGAGTGCATTAATTTAGATCACATTATAAGTGGATTTAATTTACTAGTATGCATGTAATGGACCAGTCGACACATCATTTAAATTTTTTAATAGGATAGATATAACATCATCCCCTTTTTAATTTTTAAGATCCCATTTATTCTAAGATGATCCATTCACTTTCACATCGGTTTATGGCCAATCTAATCAAAAAGTTGGTGCAATATAACCTTCATGCAGGGGTCAACAGCTAAAAACAATTAATGGCATACAACATTGACTTTGGGTATTATTAGTAACGTAGTAATACGAATTTGATCGATAGTTTTTTTTTGATTGATAGTTTTCTCCGAACATAAAATCATACACGTACTGTATAAATTAGCCACTTTCAAGTGTCAAAAACTCGAACTGGAGAAGTACATCACCATTTCCAAAAAATGATTGCCACCAAATGAGTTACTGTCAAATCTCGAACCTGTGAACAAAAATTCAACTTTTTCTATATAAGACAAGTGTCAACCAACCTTCTTCCAACCAAGAGACCTTGGGTTGCTACAAACATTTAATAGTCATTATATATGTAGATATTAACATTTATACATGTATGTAGGCAAGGTCGTGCGTGAAAGAAACATATGACCCCAAATTATTTAATACAGTATTTGTAATAATTTTCTATGTGTTTTATGAGAAAACTTGTTAGTATGTTTTTCTTTTTTGATAATATACGAGGTGTTCAGCGAACCAATATTCAGCCGAATAATTCTTTGAAAAGTAGATATTCATGTCATTTTACCACACAATCAAATATATTTGAAATGGTACGCAACAGGCTCGGAATGCTTACCACCAAATTTACCATCTTTCCAAATCCGTTTTAGCACTCGATGACGCTCGTAAGATTTACAGTATTTACCACCAAAGTCTAGTTCGTTTACGTTAGTTAGTAGGGTTCCGTTTTCTGAATCCACCAAAAATCCCATATATACCTCAACACGGTCTTATGTGTATATGTTTGCGTATATGAGCATTCCTAAAAATGATTTTTGTCATCTTTAGCTCTATAATACAACACCATGCAGAAACATAACATGTCAGATAAATCTAGACAACATTGACAATCTATATTGTACATGTGCTTAGAACATCTACAATATATTACTACATTTTTTATTTCAAAATGACGTAATTAATACCAAAATAAACTAGGCTTTATTCTAATGTATTATTCCATTTTTACTCCAAAAATAATATTTTTATTTTTATTTTATTAATAATTGTAAATAATACTTTATACTTAGAAAATTTATCAATTAACCCCAACTATTTTATGTTTACAATAATTCCTTATAATATAAATAATTCTATTTAAATATTAATTATTAGAAAGTACAAGAAATCATTACAAAAGATGATATATATGTTGGTTCAACAATGAGCATTAGAATATTTTTTCCATAAATGATCAACTAATGCAATTCGTAATGAAAAATGAGTTTTTTTTTTAATCTTTGATATTCCTAAATCGAGTAAGAAAATTTTGAAATCATACTTTTTCATCTTCTGCAATTTCGATATCTGGAGGTGGAGTTTATTTTCCAAATTCAGTTGTGCATCTAATTCACGCTCATCCTCAAATGTAAGATTATACATGTTATTTTGTTTTAGTTATTTATGTTTTCTGTTTTTTAAAAAAATATATATATTTTATGCATTTTATGTAAAATTATCAAATAATCATTTGTGTAATATACTATTCTCTTTCATGTTATTGTGTCGTTTTTAAATATTATTAAGTAAAAAACATTAAAGATTTAAAAGACTATGTTATAAATAAAAAAAAAGTTCAATTCCAAAACGAAGTAATGGTTTAAGAGCATCTCCAATGTAAAACTTCATTTTTTTCTCCAAAATAGAGTAAAAATGATTATGGAGTAAAAAATACTCAAACCATACTCCATATCTTACTCTATAATGGAGTAATGAACAAACAAAAAATAGATTATTCTATAAATGAAGTAAATTTTATTATGGAGTGGAAAATAGACTAGGATTGGAGCATTCTTTACTCCATAATCACTTTTTCTCTATTTTGGAGAAAAAAATAGAATAGAGTTGGAGATGCCCTAATGGGTAAGATTACTCCATAAATGGAGTAAGCCTAGCAATTACTCTATTTTTGAATAGAAAATGAAGTGTGATTGGAAAAGATTTTACTTTCAACGAAATAAAGTTAAAACATCTCTAATGTAAAACTCTATCTTTTCTCCAAAAATGAGTAAAAGATAAAATATACTTCATCTGTATCATTTTAATAAGTGTCTAAGGTTTTTCACAAATATTAAGAAAATTCATAATTTTATATAATTTTTATTGATTAAATAAAATATCACTAAACAAGTTCAGCCAATAAAAAAAAGATGTAGTATTTTGTAATTGGTCACAAATCTCCGATGACATAAAATTTAATCTTGATTAATAAAAACATCAATTATTATGAACCAAAATAAAATTTCATAAACACCATTTAAAGTGATACAAAATAAATAATAAAATTGTTTCAACTCAACTTTATATCTCACTTCATAATAGAATAATGAACAAACAAAAATAGATATCAAATTTTAGAGTGATATATAGAATTGGGTCAAAATATTTCTTTTTTTTTTTTTTTTTTTTTTTTTTTTACTTCATACTCTATTTTATTTCATTTCATTTCGTTTCGTTTCGAAATATAATGTTATGTTAGCATGAATGTTTATGTTAGCATGAATGTGTCATACATTATACACAATTTATGTTAGCATGAATGTTTTCATTAGTTCAGTGTACGTGTATGTATGTGATGTAAGTTGTAACTCTTAATGCGTGAGCTGTTTCTTGGACAATGGTCCACAAGGATATTGCTCCCCAACTACATGAGTCAATGGAGTGGCCAATTTATACTTAAAAAGAATTAATCCAAACTATCATTAAATATAACTTTGACCTTTTTAATTTATTTGTAGATATTCTTGGAACTTACGTAGTTTCCATCTCATCCCTTTCTTTTGCTCCTTCAAAGTGGGTCCAATCGCGAAAGTTTTCTCATATACTATCATGTAACTTTGGTATGACATGTAATTATATAGGTTGACAAAAAACATCATTACAATGATAGTGTACATAGTGGTTTTTTTTTGCGTTACAGTAATTCATCAGCTAACCTAAGACAATCAGTTTGACATCAGCCAAAAGGATGGAATGGTTGTAAAATAATTGTCTTTAGAATTTAATATTTACTCTACATCAGTAATAACTTATGTTTATTTTTCTCTATGAATACGTTACACTATTTTCTACTTTTCAATGAAAGTACTTAATTTAATTTTTGCATTTATTCGTATAATTTGTTAGTATTATGTCATGATTAATACGGTTTATGTGTATTAAATAATTTATGAATGATATAGTGTTCATTGATTCTAAATATCTTTTATTTTGACGTTGATGAACTACTTTATATACTGACTGAACATGATTTTAGATTGGTTAATTTGGGAATTAGGATGTATGTAACGGTGTAGAGGATCAAATTTTTAATTTACAAGACACATAAATCGTGGATTCATTAGTTGTTATTATGACAATCCAGGTCAATGTCATGGATTCTGATGCTTTAAATTAGTCTCTTAAACTTGCACCAACCATTCGAATTGTATAGAATCTTACTTTCAGATAAATTGAGTAACTACTTTCATAATGACAGTATAACTAAAGAGCCATGAATGTAGTCGTATAAGGTTGCTATACAAATTTATATCGTCGCTAATCAACGATCAAAGAAGCTAGTAATAAAGAATACCTGCAGGTTTACTAAATAATTTAATTAAGCTCAAACATCATGCTAACAATTGTATTTACATTTTATTCAGGGAATCAGAATCATGATGCAATATTGACTGACATAAATTATACGAAGTGGGTGTGTAAGGTGTAAACCATACAAAGCATTTATATGTCCTTATATTTAATTTCTTGGACATATATGTAATTAATGTGTGCAATATGCACAACACATGCAAATAATTAATGATTAATCTGATACTAGGTGATACCCGCGCCCTGCACGGAGCGAATGGTCTAATAAAAAATATAACTTTTACTCTATAGATATTAGAAAACTAAAAATCATAGTAACAAATATTACATATTATATAATAAAGATTGTACGAAATAATGCATGTTTATATAAGGTGAACTTTGATTTTTTTTTTAAAACTTGTGTAATTGATTAGATGTAACATCTGAATATTTTTGTGGAAGTAAATCTATAAGAGTGTAAAAAAAAAGATTTATATAAAATTAGTTATGAATTTAAGATAAAACAAAACACATGCAATTTGATTTTATAATATAAATTATGAATATAAGATAAATGAAACATATGCAATAGAATAATAAAATATGAAAAGAACAAATTATAAAAAATAAAATAAAAATGTCTTCAAAATTCTTTGTTGGCATTCCTATAAAGAAAATAAGATAAATATATCAGCTTACCAAACTCACTAAACGAAATGATATACTTCTTTCTGAAAGCATCAATAGCACTCATTGTCTTTGCGTATTTTAAAGTTTGTTGATTGTGATACAATAGAAGAAAGTTTCGTATGATTTATTGTAATAATTAACATGATTTAGGTCATCTAATTGTATCAATCAAATATATTACATGGCGAGAATAATGGCAGAAAATCCCTTCAATTTCGTGTAAAATGTTTTATTGGTCTCATGAATTTCAATATATTATTAGTAACTTTCATATATTAACTTAAATCAGAATGCGTATTGATTAATATTACATTAGTTTCCTAATTTTTTCAATAACATTAATTATGATTAAACGTAAAATTAGCAAAGAAAATCAAGTAAATATAGAAACAAAAGATTAATTGGATTTGATATTAAAAGATGTCACTAAATCTCCTATTTATTTAAATTATAAGGTAGATTCCCTATTTATTTACTTAATTCTAAATTTTCAATAGAATAAATTATGATAAAACGTTAACAAAAGAATCAAGTAATATAGAAACAAAACATTATTAGATTTGATATTAAAAAACGACTCCAGATCCTCATTTATTAAATTAAAAGTTGATTCCCTAGTTTTTGGAATAGCATTAATTATGATTAAAAATAAATTAGCAAAAAAATAAAGTAAATATAGAAACAAACATTATTGGATTAGATATTAAAAGACGTCAAAACCAAATCTTATTTATTTAAATTTATAAGGTCGTTTCCTGTTTTTTACTTTTTACTTAGTCATCATATAATTAGATTATATATATGTTATAGTTTATTTGCATTATAGTAACTTTTCATATATTATAAGATTATATTTATATGTTTAGACAAATGATATATGTTAATATATATTATACTGACAAAAATTCAACTGACAAAAAAACCAACTACAAAAAGTGCTCCTCACAATGATTTAAATTTATATGCAGAGCGCAAGTAGCTATTCAATCTGCTATTAAATTGAAGATTCATATCAATCTTCGAATTTATTTTAAAAATTGACTACATCAATAAGGTGAAAAAACACAAATTACGGGTATTAAATATAAATGATCGAAATCATTTCAAATGCGACACGATTTAAGTAAAACTCTATAATTACAGAGCAAAAGAAGATTAGGCATACTCCATTATTAGTTTCATTATTAGTCAATCAATTCACTATAATACTAATTGAATTGATTTATCAAGATCAATCAGAAGACGTTGATTTGATATGTTTTTGCATTAATTTCATTTACAGCAGTTAAGGCAAACTCTTGCACTTTCTTGACTCATACATTTGGAAACTCATATCGTCCGTTTATGAACCTAGATTTTAAAAATGTAACATCTGTTTTCAAGAAATATAATGAGCATTGTATTCTATAATCACGTTCGTTTAATTTTACTACACCCAGAAACCTAAAAATGCAAAAAGGTAATCTAGTAAAATTTTAACTTTTAAATACAACCGAGTATATAATTTTTTCATCTTAACACGTTGTTAATCTCGGAGCAAAATATGAAGATTTACGAATTGTAAATGAAAACTAAAACATTCACCTTTAAATCTTAATATTTTAAAAATTAGAATTTGAATATATAGATATAATTTTGTAAAGTAAAATTCACATCATTTCTCCACCATGTAAAGTATAATTTGAGCAAACACAAATATATGAAGTTTACATATTCATTGTATATGTGCAAAGTAAAATATTGAAATCTAAACTACTAATACTCATTACTTCAAGTAGTTTTTATGAGGTATATTTTCTATCATAGATACAACTATATATGTATCTAGATTATATACATGAAAATTAAAAAAGTGAGTTATATAATATAGTTTTTCTTCAAAATCGAAATTTATATATGATTGTTAAATTGTTAATATGGTATGGATTGTAATGTCAGAGCCATCTTCCATATTTAAACCATCTCGTGATTGTCAACCATTAACTTTTACTTCCATATTTGGCATACGAAACATTCATATAGTAATTACATAAAGCATATAATATATGTAATGGCATAAAAAGTAAATACTCTAGGCAAGAAAGGTGTTTTTTAAAAAGGGTCTAAGGTGAAATATGGTAATGCCAAGAAAGCAATGGCAAATTAGTTATAAACACATGAACTAAAGGTTGTTTTTAAAATGGTCTCCTCAAATAATAGAAAGGGGATAGCACACTTAGATACCAAACTATAACCATGAACATATATATAGTAAGTTACTAACCATGTACTGGCAAACATTTTTAAAATTTTGGTTAGTTATTCCTCTATTGTTTTTCTTACCTACGAGAAACCGTGAAGTCAAAGAGAAACTGTGATTTTATTTTAGAAGTATTTTCAAAACTGATGAACTGAAACTCTATATCTAGAAATATATCTATATAAGTAGTGGCATGAATTTTCTCTCACTAAAAGCATTAATAGACTTTCGATAATCATAAATGCGATGCACCCTCTCTATGCATTTTGCAATAACTCCTTTTCCTTCTGCCACATCCTCTCCTCACCTATTTCTCGTCTTCCTCCTCTCCTAAGTTCCTCCTTCAGCCAATTCTGCATTTGTTTTTTTTTTGGGTATCTCTTACCGGCTTAAAGATAATCCTCTGAAAACCATCGATTATGTCTTGACTAGGATATAAATCGGTGCCCTTCTGATTTTCGCATATCTCCCGCATCCATCTCTTTTTCTCCACAAGAAGAGAACCCAAAAATATAGTAGAAAAGTACTCAAGCTAGGGTTTCAGTGTATGTCCAAAAGTAAGATCTCTCTATCTCTATACATATATACATATATAATATATATACTATATATTATATAAACCCATACTTATACATTTATACATGTACGCATTTCTTTGTTTCGTTGACGAATGGGATCTATATTGCATGTCTGTTCACACTAACCGGATCCGTTCTTTTTTTTAGTCTCTTTTAGATCTGCATTTTCTTTTATCTATAAAAACTAGTTACTTGTTTTTGCCTGTGACGATTTAAAGACGAGCGTAATAAAACTCCACAAACCTCCTTGAAGTTATAGAAGTGTAAAAAGTGTTTTGAGTTTGACGAATTTTACTTCAGTAGATCGATGTAAAAAAGGACATTGACTCTATGTCAACATTATTTTAACTTATAGTACAGTATTAGTTAATTTTTATTTTTCTCAATTCATTTACCCTTTTCAAAATAGGTTTTACTGCAAACGAAGGTCAATTAAATGAATTTTCAGTATAATTTAATTTTCTACTGAAAAGACTTCTTTCTTGGCTTCGGTACCCTGTGAAGTTTTTTTTTGGGTACCCTGTGAGGTTCTCTATCTCGCTAGCTTTTATGTAGAATTGTAAACCGAGAAAAGAGAGAGAAAAAGATCATTAATATCGATCCAAGCCAAAGCTTCAAAAAAGTCAAAAGAAAATAAACAGATCTGTCTCTAGAGTTTCAGTTTCCCACCTCCCTTTACAATTCGAGTTTGCTCCAACTAAACAATATCGATTTGGAATCACTATAATTAAAAAGTAAGTAAAACCATGTAGTTTTGTCTTTTATGTAATCTAATTGAAATTAGGGTTTCATACAGTCTCTTCCTTCGTTTTTTCTTTGTTTACCTCTGCGTCTAGTTGTAGATCCGATGATGTTTGTGACTTTCAAGATTAGTTCTATACTACTGTTTATATATTTAATGATTGTCTTCTTTATGTATGTGTATGTATATTCTAATGGATATTTATGTGCTTGAATTTTCTTTGAACATTATCTATCTTATTAAAACAGAAACATTACAACTTCCTCTAGGTGGATTTTTAAGTTGGACGTCACATCTATCTTATTAAAGCTGAAGTACAATTTCGGTGTGTTTGGATACTTGGATAGGAGGATTAAAAAAAATTGGAGTGTTTGGAAATTTGAATAGTAGTCTTAATGTGTTTGGATACATAAATAGTAGTATCTATTAATTGTGTTTCCATATTTCACTTAGTTTAACAATTTAATTAATTATATTACCTTAATAATAAATTACATCATTAATTATATTATCATAGAAATAATACTGCATATTTTTGTTATTAATTAATCAATATTAACTTTGTGCCAATTATAAAATCAAAAATGTTAAATAATAAGGTTTTACATATGATTAAACGTTTGGTTTAATTTATGTTAGTAAAAATATTTTTATTTTAGTTTCAATCGGTGGAAAATTACGTACCCAAAAACATAGTTCAAAGATATGTTTTGTGAATAAAATAATAACTTAAATCAAAATAATTGCCACTTAATTTTTCACTCCATATAATTATTTTACTTGATAAAAAAAACTCTTTCTATTTCACTTAATTTAGCTAAACATATAGAAAGTGTTTTTTATTAATTTATAAAATCAGTTAGACATGAACATTATCTATCCATTAGGTAGATGTTCCTTTCGGGTATCATTTTTTTTTGAAACCAAGTCCCGTTTGAATATTATAAACTTATGTGTGGATTCTGAGTTGGGTCATTCTGGATTTGGTTCTGATGTATATGAACCTAAAAATATCTAAATAACCAATATATCTAAAACAGGTCCGGATATTTGTAACAAAAAATAGCCATATAACTTGATTCGGTCTAGGTCTTTTGAATATCATTAGTTATATTATGATACATCTAAAATATATAACACTAATTATGAAAAATAAATATCTATGTATAAAAAACTCTTTCTATTTCATTTAATTTAGCCAAACACATAAAAGAATTTTTTATTAATTTATAAAATCAATTAGACATGACATTATCTGTCCATTTAGGTACATGTTGTTTCTTTCGGGTATTTTTTTTTTGTTTAAAACCAAGTCCCGCTTGAATATTATAAACTTATGTGTGGATTTTGAGTTGGATCATTCTAGATCTGAATGAATTCGGTTCTCATGTATAGGAACCTAAAAATATATAAATAATCAATGTATCTAAAATAGGTTCAGATATTTGTAACAAAAATGACCATATAACCTGATTCGGTCCAGATCTTTTGAAAATTGTTAGTTATATTATGATACATCTAAAATATATAACGCTAATTATGAAAAATAAATATCGATGTATAAAAATATATTTAAGGGCCAATTTAACAAAATATTAGTTAGTTCAATTGAAATAAATATATTAAAAGAATTTATATGAACTGAAAAAAAATCAATATAAAAGTACTGATACATTTGGATTCAAAATCATTTCTTTTAACAACAAACTACACAAATATGTTGATTTGTATACAAATTTAAATTACAATGTAAATATTTAATTAATATAGAATATGTCACATTTATTGTTCAGTTGCATTCTAAAATCATTTATTTTAACAACAAGCCAAATAAATGTGTTGATTGGAGAGAGAATAAAACAAAGCTAGAGAAACACATAGTTTACGAGAGACACTCTATGTATCGAATTTATTATAAAGAAAGTTTTACTAAGATAAATACATTCAATAATTACAAACAAATAATATATTTCATAAAAGTGAAAATAATATCCGCGCTTTCGAAGCGCGGGTCAAAATCTAGTTATTATTTATACCTTAACCTTTCATTTAAATCTTTCCTTAAATAACTAAATATCAACCAACTATATGGCATCTTACACTCGATGTATAATAATTTAACTCTATTGACACTATACATTATATTATACATCTATTCGTAAACAAAAAAAAAACCCATTTTCTCTATTATTATACATCGAGTGGGAATACAACTTTAAAATCTATTCGTAAACAACTATTATTTTTATACATTATATTATACTTCTAGACATTATGTTATACATCTATTCGTAAACAACTATAATTTTTTTGCATACATTATACATTATATTATAATTCTGGACATTATATTATACATTTGTTCGTAAACAACTATGATTTTTTTCTATATTATATTATACTTCTGTACATTATATTATACATCTATTCATAAACAACTATAATTTTTTTGCATTATATTATACATCTTCTTTAGTCGACTGCAAGTCATTAACAAGTCTTTAACCAGTTATTGATTAATTTTAAATTTTAAATTACTGGATACAGATATCAGAATATATATTTCTTGATACTCAAATAATATAAGTATAACATAGAACATTCTATAATTTAAAGGGACGGATTTACCTTAGATATGCAATAACTAGAATATATTTTCTTATATATATAGCAAAGAAAAGGAAAATAAAATATAACATCTTTAATTTTTTCTTGGACAATTGCTGTTAAGGCTTATTAATTACATTTTAAAACATAGATATTTACAATAAAATTTTACTTTATGGGCCATAATATTTATATTGTGAATAAGTATAAAACAGAAACATTGTAAGCATTTAACTTTATAAAAAACACATTAGTCATTTCGTATTGAACTTTTTGCATATACATTCAAAATACTATTTTTTAATAAAAAAATTTGAAACTATTTTTTTTTGGATTAGTACAATTTCATTTAAATTATTTAATCAAATATAAAACATTTATATATCAGCAGGTTAATCTTTGTTAGCTTTTTCTCATAAATATTTTTGTTTATCTATTGTATAAATTATAACTATTTTATTAATATTATAATGAAGACTTCAGTTATGTTAGTCTAAATTGTATTGGTTAATATTAGATTATTGTTTTCACCCTACATCTATACTACGAAACTGAGAAACTCACAATTATATTAAACTACACAATATAGAATTGAACAAACTCAAAATTATTTAAAACTACAATATAGAATTAGACAAACTCCAAATTATATTAACTACTATAGAATATATGTTATATGTTAAGACAAAAATGGAATCCGCACAGTCGCGCGGGTCATGATCTAGTGTCTTCTTAAAACATAATGCCATTAGAGTGTTTCAGTTCATATTTTCTTATATTATCCTACATTTTATTTAAATATTCATCCGAATCTTCGTGTCCCACTTTTTTTTTTAACTTGAAAATCCCAACAAATTGTTTTTTATATGCATGAGCTTATGTCACGTAGTGGGTGCATTTATATTCATAGCCTTTTTGATAAGATGAAAACATATGCTTATCTAAACGTATAGATATTAATAACCACAAAAATAGACAATATACCAATATTTTGCTTTTCGCTTTGAAATGTGAAAAAGACCAAAAATATATACATTAAACGTATGTATAGTTTCATATATCTAGAGAATTACTTTCCATAATTCCAAGATTCATCTTCCGTTTCTACTTTGATCCTCGTATATATAAACACCATTTTATCTTTGATTTTGGACAGTGGGATATACAAAGTCGATATAAATCAACGAAAATGATTTGGATGATCATCTTGTAGATTTGAAGGCATTCAAAAGCGCAAAAGAAAGAAAAACTCCAAAACCTATAAAGGAATCAATAATCATAAAAACCATCATGTATCAGCCAAACATGTTTGAGTCTCATCATCATATGTTCGATATGACTCCGAAAAACTCGGATAACGACTTGGGTCTTACGGGGAGCCGAGAAGACGACTTCGAGACCAAGTCTGGCGCAGAAGTCACCATGGAGAATCCTTTAGAAGAAGAGCTTCAAGATCCTAATCAGCGTCCTAGCAAAAAGAAGCGTTACCACCGTCACACGCAGCGCCAGATTCAAGAGCTTGAATCGTAAGTAAAACTTCCCACTTGAAAAGAGTTTCTTTTTTTAAGTTTCAAGTTTTGGGATTTAGGGTTTATGTTTGTTTGTTTGGTTTCTCCTTATAGATTCTTTAAGGAGTGTCCTCATCCTGACGATAAGCAAAGAAAAGAGCTGAGCCGAGAGCTAAATTTAGAACCTCTTCAAGTCAAGTTTTGGTTCCAAAACAAGCGCACCCAAATGAAGGTATATTAATAGAGCTAATTGTTACCCATTATATTCATTTAGTTTTCATGGAATGGGTCTTGAATCTTCAATTCTTCATTAATGCTGATTATTTTTCATATTTAATCAAAAGAAGTTTTTTTGCTAAAAGAAGTTGTGTATGGGGTAATCGTTAGTACTACTTTTGATTCGATTTGAATAACTATATGCAACCATCTTTAAACACACATGTAGTTAGTTAATTGCATAGTTAAGGTCCAATATCAAGAAAACTTGTTGGTTATTAAATATAATTATCCATTTGGTGTGCTTTATACTCTTGATGAGTTCAAAACCTAAAGAATATAAACTCGTGATCTTTATAGGCACAACATGAGAGGCATGAGAACTCGATTCTGAAGTCAGACAACGACAAGCTCAGAGCAGAGAACAATAGGTACAAGGATGCTCTAAACAACGCAACATGTCCAAACTGTGGTGGTCCTGCTGCCATAGGAGAAATGTCATTCGACGAGCAGCATTTGAGGATTGAAAACGCTCGTCTACGCGAAGAAATCGATAGAATCTCTGCCATAGCTGCTAAATACGTCGGGAAGCCATTGCTGACTCACTCCTCCTCGCATTTCCCTCAGCTCACATCTTCACACCACATTCCATCTCGCTCCCTTGATCTTGAAGTTGGCAACTTTGGGAACACTAACACTAGCCAGACAGGTTTCCTAGGGGACATGTATGGAACAAGCGACATTATGAGATCGGTCTCGATCCATAGTGATGCTGATAAGCCTATGATCGTTGAGTTAGCTGTTGCTGCCATGGAAGAGCTTGTGAGAATGGCTCAAACCGGTGATCCCTTGTGGGTTCCAAGCGATAATGCGGTTGAGATTCTCAGTGAAGAAGAGTATTTTAGAACGTTCCCTAGGGGGATTGGACCTAAACCTATCGGTTTAAGATCAGAAGCTTCTAGAGAGTCCACGGTTGTCATCATGAACCATATCAATCTCGTTGAGATTCTAATGGATGTGGTATCAATCTGCGTCCTTATATCTTTCTGAAACCTACATTCTAACTTTTAGTACACTTATGGTCTTCTTTCTATGTATAGAACCAATGGTCTAGTGTGTTCTGTGGGATTGTATCGAGAGCACTGACGCTAGAAGTTCTCTCTACTGGCGTCGCAGGGAATTACAATGGGGCATTACAAGTGGTTAGAGGCTTAAATAAACCCTATCAATTTGATTACTTGTTTCACAAGTTATTATTCTGAACCATGTTGTTTTTTTTTTTTTGTTATGCCAAAGATGACAGCTGAGTTCCAAGTCCCGTCACCACTTGTCCCGACACGTGAGAACTACTTTGTAAGGTACTGTAAGCAGCACAACGACAACACTTGGGCGGTTGTTGATGTCTCTTTGGACAGCCTAAGGCCAAGTCCCATCACTAGAAGCAGGAGAAGACCCTCTGGTTGTCTGATTCAAGAATTGCAGAATGGCTATTCTAAGGTATATATAATATAAAATTATGAGGTAGATAATTTGAACATAAGTGTACTTATTTTTGTTATTGGCATTTGTTGAAGGTGACATGGGTAGAGCATACGGAGGTGGATGATAGATCGGTTCACACCATGTACAAACCGTTGGTTAATACCGGTTTAGCTTTTGGTGCGAAACGTTGGGTGGCTACACTTGACCGCCAATGCGAGCGGCTCGCTAGTTCGATGGCTAGCAACATTCCAGCCGGTGATCTTTCCGGTACGTTGTTTCTTCGAGAGCCTATTTGATAAATTCATAAACTGTTAGATTAAGTTTAAATATATTAATTAATTATATGGTTCCTTAACTTTGTTGTAACTACGAATAGTGATAACGAGTCCTGAGGGGAGGAAGAGCATGTTGAAGCTAGCGGAGAGGATGGTGATGAGCTTCTGTAGCGGAGTAGGCGCGTCTAATGCACACGCGTGGACGACACTGGCTACCACAGGATCCGACGACGTTCGGGTCATGACCAGGAAGAGCATGGATGATCCAGGAAGGCCTCCGGGTATCGTCTTGAGCGCTGCCACTTCCTTCTGGATCCCAGTGGCACCTAAACGTGTGTTCGATTTTCTGAGAGATGAAAACTCTAGAAGCGAGGTAAAGAACCAAACCCTTCTAGCTTTTTTTTTATTTTACTTTCTTGATCGAACGTTCTTGAATTTAATTTTTTATTTCGTAGTGGGACATACTTTCAAACGGAGGCTTGGTTCAAGAAATGGCTCACATCGCTAATGGTCGTGACCCTGGGAACTCTGTCTCCTTGTTCCGAGTTAATGTAAGATTATCTTCTTCAAACTCTTCTTAACTACTATCAGTGTCTCTCAAATAGTTTCTAAAATATCCTATTTTAAAATATTAACAATATATTTAAAAATTAATGATATAGTTTTAAATGTCAAAAATTCATTAATATAATTTTATTGTTAATTTAGAAATATAATTAAAAATTAAATTTATAAATCATAATTTATACACTTGTTAAAAGTTTTTTTTTGTTTCAAATATTCTGTCGTTCCAATTGCACATCCTAAAAATAGTCATACTTCATGCTTTCTAGTTTTGAACATTCTTCTTGATTTGGTAACAGAGCGCGAACTCAGGACAGAGCAACATGTTGATCTTACAAGAAAGCTGTACGGACGCATCTGGATCGTATGTAATATACGCACCAGTAGACATAATGGCTATGAATGTTGTCCTAAGCGGCGGGGATCCAGATTATGTCGCTTTGTTGCCATCCGGGTTCGCTGTATTACCTGATGGCTCTTCAAAGGCAAATGCTAGTGCAGGGGCTGAAGGAGGAGTAGATGGAAATAACCTCGAAGTGGTTACATCCACCGCAAGTAATGGCGGTTCGCTACTCACCGTAGCATTTCAGATTCTTGTTGACTCTGTTCCAACCGCTAAGCTCTCTCTAGGCTCAGTGGCTACAGTCAACAGTCTAATTAAATGCACTGTTGAGCGGATCAAAGCTGCCTTGGCATGTGAAGGTGCCTGATTGAAGTTTCCTTTCAGGTAAACAATTTTCTCTATACTTTTCATTCGAATAATCACATTTTTTTTATCTATTCCACGAGAATAACATACTGTTTGGTTTGTGTTTGTGTAGAAGTGAAAGAGGAGGAAGGTTTAGGAGTTTCTTCATGGTAATATTTATTTCTTGTTTTTTAAAGATTTTCCAAAAAAGAAAAGATTTTCCAAAAGGAAGTCAAGAACGCACCTTTTGCGTTTGCTTTCATTGCGCGTTTGTTTGCGGGCGGGCCAAAAAAGAGGCTTGAGAAAGAAAAGGGTAAAGAGGTTCGGGTATTGACTTCTGCTGGAAACCAAAAAAAGAAAGGCATCGGTTTGCTGTGTTTCAAGCGGTTTAGCGTTTTCTCTGTTGTCATTTTATCATTCACTAGTGAACGTCTTAGCGTTTTGAGTATTGCCTCTACTTTCAAAGTGTATTTTGCTACTACTTGTTATTATTAAGCCACTCTTGTAGTACTGATATTATATTACTGTCGATGAAGCTCTGATTATTTATTTTATTTTTAGTTTTTATTAATATAATGAAGAAAAATCAATGGAATTCCACAAACTATAAATGATTTGGTTGTTCATTTTATTGAAGACAACAATGGCTACAGTGATGTGCCAAGTGTGAAGCGTCTTTCAGTTACAAAAAAGGGTGAAGCGTCCTTTCATTGGCGACAACAATGGCTACAATGATGTACCAATCATTTGTGATATACGTGCATTGTTGCCCCTACTAATTTAAAAAATATCGTTGTCGGTCCAGGAAATCTTGAGTCCATTTCTTTATAAAGTGACCCAAGCATAGTGTGAAATTTAATAAGATTAATCATTCCCAAGAACAAAAACAAATCATTTGGTTGGTCCATCAAATCTTGCATACTATTGCCAGTTTTCATCCGTCAGGATTTTTTTAATCTTCAGATCAGCTGTAGCTGAAATTGGTCAGACATCATTATCAACCTATGAGTGACAAAGCCACTCATTTTCCTCTTTATATAACACTTACTCTTGAACAAGAAGAAAATATCTACAGTTTCTGAATCACTGGAGACCAAATTATCAAATGTACATCTCTGTGTGTCCACTGTGGATCTTCTGCTTCATCATAACCTTGGTCTCCTCCTCATCATCAACAGTATGGTATGAAGATCATATCTCACTGAGAGAGACTAACACCCAAGAAAATTTCAGTTTCCCAAAAGACTTTCTCTTTGGCACTGCTTCTTCTGCTTACCAGGTTTTTACATCTTTTCTTCATCTTTTACTTCAATTCTCAGTAAAACAATTTTCACTTTTAACATGTGCACCTATGATATGATCAGTATGAAGGAGCTTACTTAACCGACGGCAAAACCCTAAGCAATTGGGACGTCTTCACAAGCATCCCTGGTAACATCTCAGGAAATTCTTTGTAAATAGTAATCTAAGCTTTTTTGGACAAAAAAAAGTTCAAACTTATAGGTTTTTTTGTCATCCTTGTTGCTCAAGTCACCATAAGAAACATGTATATCTTCATTTACTTGGTATGTCATTTGCATAGGGAAAATCGCAGATGGAACCCATGGGAAAGTCGCTGTTGATCATTACCATCGATATCCGGTAACAAATCTCTAAGCAAGTGACTAGAAAGACAGAGTTGTGACTTGTTATTTCAACAGGAAGATTTGGATCTGATGCACGACCTTGGAGTTAATAGCTATCGATTTTCTTTATCATGGGCTCGGATTCTTCCAAGTAAAGTTCTTGTTTTCTTGATTTCTGTCTCTCTTTGAATTCTTTTCTTTTCAGAACCCTTTTTGTATTTGCAGAAGGAAGGCTAGGAGATGTGAACATGGAAGGTATTGATCATTACAACAGAATGATCAATGCTATACTGAAAAGAGGTAATAACTGATAGATTTTCTCGAGAAAATGTCTCAAGACCAAACTGAGCTCAATACCATTCTCAGGGATGGAGCCATTTGTCACTTTGACACATTATGACATTCCTCAAGAACTCGAGCTTAGATACAAAAGTTGGCTCAGTCCCCAAATCCGGTAAATATATTATTAGTATTGAGTTTAATTCACACCCAAAGTTAACTCAAAAGTCTAGTAGTCTATAATAAAAAAAACTTTGATAACCGAGAATTATCACATATTTATATATTGTCACAAATCTCGAAAACCCGTTGAGACATCCTAATACATATACACTGAAACATTGTTTAAGGACAACTAAATTATTTTGCAGGGAAGATTTCGAACACTATGCAGAGATTTGCTTCCGACACTTTGGGAACAGAGTTAAGTTCTGGTCTACTTTCAACGAACCAAACGTTCAAGTGATTTTGGGTTACCGGAAAGGGACTTACCCACCGTCGCGTTGTTCCAAGACTTTTGCAAACTGTACACGTGGCGGTTCCGACGTAGAGCCACTTGTCGCTGCTCACAACATCATCCGGTCACATCTAGCCGCGGTCAATTTATACCGGACAAAATTTCAGGTGAACCATGACGATAACCGTACCGGAAGTTTCAGAACGGTTTTGTTAACTCAGAGTTGTTTTGGTTGATATAGGAAGAACAGAAGGGAAAGATTGGTATTGTTATGAACACGATCTGGTTTGAACCGGTTAGTGATTCTTTAGAAGATAGATTAGCTGCTGAGAGAGCTCAAGCTTTCTACTTGACTTGGTAAGCCGGTTCGGTTTAAAAGATTCTAATTCCCACCTCAAACCAAAAACCGGACTTTTAATACTGAGAGTGTGAAAATGCAGGTTCTTGGACCCGATTGTGTTTGGAAGATATCCACGAGAAATGAGAGATATTCTTGGAGAAAATCTTCCTGAATTTACAAAGGATGATCTTAAAAGCTCCAGGAAGGGTTTAGACTTCACTGGGATTAATCAATACACAAGCAGATACGCTAAAGATTGTCTGCATACCGCATGTGAACCGGGCCAAGGAGGCTCAAGAGCTGAAGGTTTTGTCTATTCAAATGCTCTTAAAGACGGTTTACCTTTAGGAGAACCGGTATGTAGACAAACCAATTCAAAAATAAAACCTATTTTCATAAACATTTTTGAGGTTTTTTGTGTGGTAATAATGATGCAGACCGGAGTGAACTGGTTTAATGTTTATCCTCAAGGAATGGAAGAGATGTTGATGTATGCAACAGAGCGGCACAGAAACATTCCGTTGTACGTTACAGAAAATGGTAAGCATGTGCCCTAGACTGTATGTTTGAGTTTGTGTAGTTTTGGAAGAAGTTTGTAATCGTGTATTTAAACACTTTTGTAGGTTTTGGTGAGAACAATACAGGAGTGTTGTTAAACGATCACCGAAGAGTAAAGTTTATGAGTAGCTACTTAGATGCACTCAAAAGAGCAATGAGGTAATAATGCTTCAGCTCACATATGTCTTGATCTAAAACCCTGAAAACTGATGGCGATAACAGGAAGGGAGCAGATGTAAGAGGATACTTCACCTGGTCTTTACTAGACAACTTCGAGTGGATATACGGTTATACCATAAGGTTCGGTATGTACCACGTTGATTTTAATACTCTAGAGAGAACTCCGCGACTATCAGCTTCTTGGTACAAGAACTTCATTTTCAAGAATGTAGCCCAATCAAGAGATGATGATGCATGAAAATAATATACAAAATAAGATGATGCATTAAACCAAAATCTAATTATGATGATGCATAAAACAAAAAGGAAGACCCATATTGTTTTATTTCTTGTTTGATTCTTCAACAAGGCAAAAAAATATATTGTACAAACAAAGCTGTTTTAGGAACAGTTTCAATAAACCAGTCATTTTCAATACTTTGTAAAAAAATTTATTCATGATGCATGAATATGATTATATGTAACAAATGAAAGACCCATATTATTGTCTTTCTTGTTGATTCTTCGACAAAATAGGAAAATAATCTAAGATTAAGTTGTTTTGTGAAAACAAGTTGTAATAAAGAAGACATTTTCATTGTTTATAATAGGTAAGGAAAGTATTCTTTCGGATTCCGTTTGAGTTTTTAGATATTCTGGCTTGTTGGGATGAGGCGCCTGAGTTCTATTTGGGTTTTCTACATTTTAGGCCGAGTTCGATTTAGATATCCTCTTGGATTCTAGTTGGGCCCGGATCGAAAAGAACATTTGACATAGCTACTGGATGATCTGATCTCAACATATTCAGATAGCTGCATGTTTTATGGAGGAGATGATCTGATCTCAACATATTCAGATAGCTGCGTGTTTTATGGAGGAGAATAGTGTTAAATACAAGGTTTCAAATGACGTTGGAACTTGATAAACTTCACAGATTCGTGTGCACGGCAGAGAATCCAGAGGTCAAGAAGAGAATGAAAAAAGTGTTTTGAATGGCTCAAGAGATTCAACTACGGCGAGATGCTAGAAATGATCTCTTTGCTGTCTTTGGAAATGCTAAAGATTTGTCTGGTTTTGATGATATTCGAGGTGGAAATGACGCAGGCCACATGGACCGTCAAATCTAAATCATTGAATTTTTGTTTGATTATTCTGTACACATATATGTTCCATGTTTCATTCCTTAGGCTCTTTTGATTAATCCACCAGTTCTTTGTTCCTGCATTATTTTTCCTTCTCGTAGTTTATTATGTAAAACACACACGTGTTTTTGATGTGTAACTTAATTCTAGATTTGTCTGGTTCTGATGATTTTATAATGTTTTTAACAACCTTTTTCCTTTGTAATAAAATGTAGGTATGAACGTTCTGGATTCCGTTCGCTTTTTATCCGGATCTTTTACGTTTTAGACATTTAGATTTAATAGATATTAGTAAATTTTAGTTTGGATTCAGATTAGTTTTTCTCGAATTCAGATTGGTTCGGGTATATAAATAAAATATTTTATAAAATATATGTAATTTTCAAATCTATATAGGATCTGGTAGAATATTTAGAATTCGAAAAGAAAGTTAAAATCCTATCAAATATAATCAAAATCTATCATACAGAGGAGACTTCATATATATCAACTTTTTTTACAGATAACTTAAAACAAATTATTAATAATTAAAATAAAATATTTTAAACTTTAAATTTTACATTTTATATTTAAACTTTCATATTACTTTAAAGTGTTACAAAAAATAATAACAAAAATTTGTTGCTAAAAATATATTTTAACTAAATCATAAAATAAAATATAGAAAATAGAATAAAAAATTAAAGATTGGATATTCATATATTTTTAAGTTGAAAATAAATTGGTTTTTATCGGGTTTGGATCTATTTGGTTAATTTTTTCGAATTTAGTCTGTTCAGATCTATTCGGACGATTCTAGTTTTTTGGATAGAAAAATCTTGAACCCAATATGTATTTGTAAATTTTTGGTTCAGTTTTTAATTTGTATTTTTGAGTCGGTTCTGGTTTGGATTTTCAGATCGGATTAAAATATCCAAACCTAGAAAAAATGTCTTTCTTTTTCTTTCTTTTTTTTGCCATATGAATGATTTTATAAAATGGATCAAAGCCCATCCGAGATACAATAACACGAGGCCCATTAAATCGGTCCAAAAAGAAAATTACAACTTGGGCCTAAAGCCCGCCCACACAAACAAAGGGAAGAAACCCTAATCTTCGCGGCTCGCCGTCACCAATGCCGCCGCACCATCTCCATTCGAACCTGAGCTGCCCTCACCGCTTAGAGAACCATCTATCAGAGAGTCTCAGACGGTCTCATCCGAATCCAAGCCAACATAAAACCCATACACCAAACACCATCTACGAGGTTAACTGATTAACCGGCTACCATCGATCCCTCGCCACCGTCATCCGAGACGTATCAGGAGAAGAACCAAGAGTCGGCTATGGTTTGAGGCACGACCTTGCAGAAGAAAGAACCCGAAAAAACTAGAAGAAGCTAAAACAACAACCAAACCGGAGAGAATGATACTGGCGGAGCTATCATCTCCCGAAAGCTTGAGCCGGCGAAGGCGGTGCTGACGAAACCACTGTCTTCCGGAGACAAGGGCCGACGGTCATAAAGCTGCAGAAGCCTCTATTCCCCGAAAAAAACTGGACTCAGAGCATACGAGTACCTCGGTTTACCGTCCTTCAACCTCACCGCGGAACCGGAGAAAACAGAGATGCCGTCGCACACCCCACGAACGGAGTGCTTCCCGGGACAAAACCCTAACCTAGAACCACCAGTATATCGAGAAGGGAACAGTAGATCGAAACCCGCAGCAAATCTAATGTCTTTTTTATTTGTTTGGGTAAATAAGAAATTGATTTTACTTTTATTTTTGAGTGATGAAAAATCATAAAATATTCAAAGGGACGTGTGAGAGAAGGCCAGACGCTACAGACACCCTACACCGTGTCGTAAAGACCGCATGATTCACGACCGTTGGATCTTCATTTCTATCTTCTTCTTCTTCCCTTCTCTCTCTCTATCTCTCTGCCATCTGACCTGTTGGGGTTACAGATATTCAAACAACTCATCCATCTCCTTTGTTCGCCTCTCTCTGGATTCGAAAGAACTGATTAGGAGATTTCTCGATTTGATTCAAACCGTACCTCACCTGGCAAAGAGACGAACATAACAGATTAACAAAGGAGGAGGATGACGGATTCGAGCCTGGTGATGATGGCACAAATATTGGCGACGGAGATGACGAATTGGTGGGAGGAGGTTAACGAGTCAACTGAGTGGCAAGATGGGATCTTCTTCGCTCTCTCTGGTGCTTATGCTCTTGTCTCCGCCATCGCTCTTGTACGTTCACCTCTCTCTCTCTCTCTCAAAGTCCTCATCTTTAAGATAAAAAGTCAAACCTTTTTTTGCTGTCTAGGCTCTTGATTTGAGGTGGTGTCTAGGGTCAAATCAAATCCTTGCGTGCTTGACATGTCTTTCCTCTTTATGTTATCGTGTTTGTTTGAGGAAAGTTATGTACTTTATTATTGGATGATGTGTTGTTGACCTTTTTGTGTGGATTTGGATTGTTGTTGTTGGCAATGGCAGGTCCAGTTGGTAAGGATCCAAATGAGAGTGCCTGAGTATGGCTGGACCACTCAGAAGGTCTTTCATCTTATGAACTTTGTCGTCAATGGAGGTCATCATCATCATCTCTGTTTTTCTTTCCTTCCACCTCCTTTGGATTTTGTATGTTGTTTCTGACAAACCTTTTTCTATGTGTGTGCAGTTCGCGCTGTTCTATTTGGATTTCACCATCAAGTGTTTCTCGTCCATCCCAAGGTGAGAGAGAGAGTCTCTGCATAAGCTTTTGAGTGGTGACTTTGACCGTGGTGTGGTGTTTGTTCCTCTGCTCAGTTTGTGTTGTCACCGTAGCTCTGGTTTTTTGTTTGTTTGATTTTTGAAGGCTGCATCACTTTAAAGTATTCTAACTGTTCTTGCTGAGTTAAATGCAGGCTCTTTGCTGGATACTATTGGATCTTCCGGGGCTCCTCTTCTTCTCGGCTTACACACTGCTCGTGCTGTTCTGGGCAGAGATATATCACCAGGCAAGTACCTTTAAAGGATCTTTTTTTTTATTTTGCATGCGTTGATTTTATTTTTGATTTACCACACAAGCTCTGAATATGTATATATATATGTTGTTGACACTAATGAGCAGGCAAGAAGCTTACCAACGGATAAGCTTCGGATAACGTATATCTCAGTCAATGTGGCTGTATATTTGGCTCAGGTTCTTATGGTTTTCTATATTTTTATTTTCGTTTTTCTATGTTGTGGTTACTGAGTTTTCTTTGATACAAAGAATCTCTTTGAACCGTTCTCACTTTTTTTTTTGTTATAAATTTTGGGTGAATCGAAAGACTTTTAAGTCTGATATTGTAATCCATGTCTTTATCAGGTTGTTATATGGGTATGCATCTGGGTCAATGATAACAGCACTGTGGAGTTAGTTGGAAAGATATTTATGTCAGGTAGTGTTTTTTGCATGGTCAAGCAAGTTTGCTAAGCCCGTTATTGCTCAACTCAGTATTGATTTTTATTTGTGTATTTTACTTTTTCTTCTAGTTGTGTCTTTCATCGCGGCGTTAGGCTTCTTGCTCTACGGAGGAAGGTAGTGTTTTTACTTGTCTCGTAATCAAAGTGTCTGAAAGTTCTTCAATGGCTTTTCTTATGTATTCATTTGTATGCTATGTAGATTGTTTATTATGCTAAGAAGGTTCCCTATTGAGTCAAAAGGAAGAAGGAAGAAGCTCCATGAGGTAGTCCTTGTGCTTGTTTGTGCATCTTTGTCTTAGTTTCACCGAACTTTAAACACTTACATCGCTGCCTTCAAATCTGTTGCTTCTCATCGATTAGCCTTTGTAATGGAAATGTTATTCAATTGCAGGTTGGATCCGTGACAGCCATATGCTTCACCTGCTTCCTCATTAGATGCATTGTGGTAAGCTCTGGGATATGAACACCTAAAATTGAAATACTTATCTTGAGTTTTGCTGATGATTGTTCCTTTTTTTATGTAATCCTTGCAAAACTTTCAGGTGGGTGTATCAGCTTTTGACAGGGATTTAACGCTGGATGTTCTTGATCATCCCGTTCTGAACTTAATCTACTATATGGTAAGTAACTAAAGACCTTTCTTTAATTCTCTATCTCTTAGTGCATCCACTAATTGGAAGAAGAAAAAAAAAAACACAGGTGGTTGAAGTACTTCCATCGGCACTAGTCCTCTTCATTCTGCGTAAGCTACCTCCAAAGAGAGTATCAGCTCAATACCATCCCATCCAGTAGGCTTTTGTCTGAAGTCTATCACACGGTGAGTCTGATGATGTTTCAAGAGAGAGTAAAGAATCAGTTGGGGGCAAAAAAAAAAAGACTAAAGAAGAAGAAATCGTTGTGGAATCTGCGTGAGTTTTTGGATTGCAAGATCATAAATGATTTTTACAGCTTTAGTACTCTAATGTTACTACTACTTTGAAAAATCTGGTCAGGACAAGAGGTTTAACATTTGTTTGGAGTGTTCATGTTATGTTGGGTTGAAAATAAACAAACTGTTTAATTTTGTTTATTGTTAAAATCCTGCCATTCTAATAAGGTTTGAATAAAACAGATCTTTTACATTTTGCTAATTATGTTCTGTTGTTTTTGTAATTGCATTATCTTTGGGAAAAGTTACGATGTTTGATGCACTGTAATATTCCTTTTAATGTTAAAAATTAGATTTTAAAATAATTTAGTAGCGTCTTTTTCGTAATCAACTTGTTGCGAACAATTTTAATTTACTATTTTCTAATAAATGCTTACACGTGTCACGGAAGTAGTTATAAGTTGGGAACTAAAAAGTCCCACATCGGAGAGACATATAACGTCTCGATTGTTTATATATGTCTAGAAAGCATCAGTGGTCACGACCTTACTTGAACAGGATCTGTTCTATAGGGGAGTACCTTTGCCTCCTTGATTTCTAAGGAGACAGTCCCTTAACCCTGGTTGATGAATAATGGCCGTGCGATTTGAGTGTGATTAACGGCTACGATTGTTTTCGGACTATCCGAGCTGTAGAGGATCGCTACCTGGTCTGGTCTTGACCTAGCCAGGGTGGTCGCACGGTTGTCTGACAGGAAGAAACCTCTCAATGAGTTTATTCAAGATCTTAGTTATTCTAAGAAGAAATATGTTATTCTAATAAGGTTTGACTGTATATATGTGTGATTAAACCGATTTGTCAGAGCAGTTTCCTTCATCGTTTGGTCTTTCAACTTCCGTTCATATATATGCACAAAGGCAGAGACATAAGAAGGTCAGGCATAAAACTTGCACATTATCCACAAGTATAAAGATCAAGACTCAAAGAAAGAAGAGTACATCATTTGCTCCTTTCTAACATTATCTCAACATACATGAACTGTGCTGTGTGGCTTGTGGAAAGATTAAGTTCATCAAAAGGCGCAGGAGCAAACCACGACAGGCTCATCAACAAATAAAGCTTTGAGGAAAGGGTGGGTTTTTAAGGGCCGTCGATCAGTCATTCGTGGATACACAAGTAGTAAGCGTGACCTGCTATCATTCCCTACACATATTGGATAAAACTTAAGGATAAAGAGGGACGAAGATGTGTATGGAGTCGAGTTAAAATAGAGAATGTGCACCAGAAGATCCCCCCGCCCCCCAGGTATCTCCACCAACAAGGATAGAGAATCCAAGAAGCACCTGCAAATGTCAAGAAATGACAACTCACCCATGGTAAATACGCTGCTGTGAAAAGGAAAAAACCAAGGAAACTCATGTGGATGTAAAGATGCCAGCGTCTTTACCAAGTAAGTAATCGTTAAGCTTCAAAAGCTTATAACCCAAGCAACACATGTGTTTTAAAGACTTTTAGTTGTGTTTTGTGATGTTTAGTTTTTTTTTTTGTCTCTTGTCACAGCTTCTCAATTCGTATTAGATAGATATATGAAGATCAGTGGTGTCGCTATTGAAAAAATGTGGTCGAGAAACAAGAGTGATTCGAGTCATTTCTAAGAAACATTATTCACCAATCTTTATATGACAATAACCAAGAGTCTCAAGACTTCAATTCGACGACCTTATTACTACTAGCAGTCACACTAGTTTCACAGAGCAAAGACAAAACAAAATGCGAGCCAGCGAAGTTTCACACATCACAAGTATACATTATTATTATTATCACAAGGTTGCATCCCCCGGTGCGAACTTGAGGGAGACACTGTTGACACAGTGTCGCTCATCGGTAGGAGTAGGGAAACCTTCTCCTTTGAAAACATGTCCGAGATGTCCTCCACAAGCCGCACAAGTGATCTCGATTCTTCTCCCGTCTGGATCCGCCTGAGTAAACATGTTAAAAAAGATAAGTGGTTCAGTTTCTCAAAAAACCATGAATGATAAGTCTTGATTTTAGAGAAATCTTACGGTTCGGTTAATGGCCCCTGGGAGGCCGTCAAAGAAAGCAGGCCAGCCACAGCCAGAGTCGAACTTGGTGGCGGATTTGTATAGAGGAGTCCCACATCCTGCGCAGCTATAGATCCCGTCTGCGAATACTTTGTTGTATTCTCCTGTCCCTGGATATCTACATTTACATGTGTAAAAGACCACAGTTAGAACAATCATGTTACAGAACACGGGACACTATTTTTTAATTTATTTTTTTAAAAATATAAATGGGACGCTATTTTTCACTCCCTAATATATTCACTGATCCTTCAACCACAGAGAAGATTCAACTGTTGGTATTAGAGAGCCAAGAAAGGGTAAAGCATAACAAATCAAGACACAAGAGTGAGATGCATCATCTCCTAAGAGTAAGGTTCGTAGCAACTAAGACGTTCAGACCCACAGAAAACAGTGAAAATTTTGAAAATTGTATTGAAAGTTTTGATCTTTCAGAAAACGTATCTCTTAATTGTTAATCTAGTAGTAAGAGTAAGGTTCATAGCATCTATAAGACGGATCAGAATTCAGAAGCAAAGGTGAAAACTTTTGAAGATTCTATTGAAAAGTTCTGATCTTTCACTCCTGATTTGTTAACTACATGCCACACATACTCAGTGCCTTTCTGCCTGAGGATCCTGAATTGCTCAGGAGATAGAATCGCACGCCACTCTTCCTCTGCCTTGTTAACCGATCCGGGAGCTGAAGAACCCATTGATGTGATGCGACGACCACCGCGAAAACCTCGACGAAGGAGGTTGAGATTCGGGGGAGAGGAAGCAAATCGAGGTGTAACCAAGGCTTTTTTGATCGTGGAGGAGGTCAAAGACGTGGCTGAAGATAGACGCAGCACAGATGATGATACCACGTTCAACGCCATACTCTCGCCTTTGTTTATGGATTCTCCTTCGCATTTGCTTTCTCGAAGAAGAATATTCAGTTTAACTTGGGCCTAGTTTGTAAGGCCTTTTTAGGGTCCAGTATCCTCCACTCATGCTTAAGAAGAGAGTGAGATAAAGGGCTCTGTTCTCGTCAGTCCGCTAGTGGTAACTGATTAACAGCAACGGTTGGATATGTTATGTCTATTTGTTTTTCGTTAGAGTTAATTAGTTTGTGACACCTAAAAAAACATATGTCTGAATAACCAGAAGAAGATATAGGTTTGCAACAAACGCTAAAACTCTACTGCAAAAAGAACTGAAACAAGAGAAAACAAAAAAAATATATTGGAGAGTATTAAATCTTAACTACTAAACTGATGGATTTCTTCAAAAAAAAAAAACTACTGAGCTGATGGAGTTGCTTTTTCTTCCATGGTACAGTCCACCTTCTTGTCTTCTCCTTCAAACAATTTCGCTATAAATCCACTCTTCGACACAGAGCTTTTAGGATCTGTCTCCATTGCGATGCCATTGTTGTTATTGTTGTCTCCACTCAATATACTCTTGTTCCCAAGCTCTAGCTGAAGCCCATGCGGCACTTTCTCTCCTGTACAAACCGGTTCCACCGACATAAGATCAAACCCACGACCCTCACCAGGAGATTTCTGCTGCTCTTTCTGTGCCAAGACAAGATTATCTTGATCAGTATTCACCATCGTCTTCGTCTCTGGAGCTGGAAAAAAACTCCACCAGACGAGTCGCAGCTTCGCCATTGCTGTCCTTTGACGTTGAAGACAAAGCTCGAGCAGGTTTAGAAACGTCCAAATCAGTGACAGCATCTTTCATTGGTTCATCATTAGGAGGTAGAGACTGATCATCAGTCTGGTTCTTGATCTCTTCTCTCGTGAACATTTTAACATTAGGAGCCACATCGTTTGCTGGAGTCACCGGCATTACTTTCCCTCGTGCGAGAAGATAAACTATAAGTAACAATTATATAAAGCAAATGGAAAGTTCTAATGCACATAGACGAGTGTGTATTATTTTACATTGCAAATCTACAGAACATTTTAGGGTTTCACTCTAATTCAATTTAATTGGTATATAAGAAAGGGCTAATTGTTGCATAAATATTCTTCGGAATCGTGGAACTGATTTAAGACCAAATCAGAGCACCGAAGAAACCTGAAGATCAAGAGATCCATCATTTCAGGGTGACAATAAAAAAAAGAATGAAGATTCCAATCACTAAACCAAGAAACTAAAAAACGTATCAACCCTTTGCATGATTAAACAAAAAAAGACCAGAAAGTTTTGTTTAATGTTTTTATATTACCTTTCACACAATTTTGAAAATTCAATGTTTTCTCAGAATAGAATCACAAATGTAAGCTTTTGAGTGTACTAGGGGCGGTGCCCCGCGCAAGCGCGGGGTTATTGACAATGATACATGTGATTCCTACCAATCAATCAGAGGCTGAGCTAGGTCGAGAGAATCCTTCCTTGTATGTAAAGTTAAAGATTTGCATGCAATGTTGGCTTGCAGTAAAAAAATGTGAAATTACACTTAGTACGAAACATGTATGCCGTGTGGATAGTGATGTCCATTTTGGAAAAAAAAAAAATAGTGATACCCATTTCAGAGGGGTTTTGTATTTGGTGCTGCTGCGATGGATCAATAAGTGGAGAGAGATCAGTTGTGTTTTTTTTTTGTTTTAACACAAAGGAGGTGGTTTTAGTTTTCAGTATTTGGTTGTTTGTTGTATGAATTATTAGTGTATACGTATAGTATTTATACTATTATTTATGAAGTGATTTTACTTACTTGTCATGTTCTCCATAATTTTAGCTAATTTTGTTTATTTGTCATGTTTTATTAAATTTAAACTAAATTATCATTGATTTATTATTTGTTTTTAGCTGAGTCACTAATTTATTAATTTCAAAATAGCTTTGATGAATCTTGTATAAATAAAAACGAATTTTATTTCTATTAGTCATAAATTTATATGTTATATTAGCTTTTCTTATTTGTCATATTTTTATTAGGTTTTAGACTTTTAGATAGTTTATTGGTTTATTATTAGTTTCTAACTATTCACTATTTTATTAACTTAAATAATACCCTTACTGAATTTATATATAAATAAAAACGAATTTTATTTTAATGATATAAAGTTTATATGTAATATGCTATATTAAATAATTGATTACAAAATAATATTATAGATTTAAAAAAAAAAAAAAAAAAAGATAACTCTTATATATATATTGTGTGCCTATCTGAAAACAATATTTTTATTATAAAGTTAAAAAAAATTAAGATACAAAACAATTTATAATTAAATATTAGTTAACCAAAAAATATAAATATATTTTCTAAACTATCTCTAAGATATGAGTGTTTTAAAAAAACTTAACACACTAATATTTGACATATATATTTTGATAAAAGATATTTGACATATATAAATATTTTGATGTTTGATTTAATTGGTTAAAAACATAAATAATAATTTATTATGCTGGTTTTAGATTAGTAAGACATAAACTAATAAGTATTTATAAAAAATTTATGCCCGCATATGCGGGCAAAACATCTAGTAACATGTATATAACATGTTGACAATAAAAGTTTTCTAATACTTTAAAAAAGTGTAAAAAGTGGTGGATTTGGGTGATTTTTTTGGTTTAGTTGAAGAGGTTTTAATTGATATATTAAAGTGAAGTTTTGATACAAGAAACAAATCAGAAGCGAAAGCCAAGATTATAAAACAAAAATCAGATTGTGGAACCAAGAAAAGTTGTGAGAAAGTTCTCGTAGTCACCAGAAACATATCAGAAACATCAGCAACAGTGTTATCAATACGTTATCTTTTACATTTTGAAATTGTTTCTTGGTAAAGATGTTTCTCCACAGATATATTCATATTCAAATGTCAAAAGCTACCGGATATATTAAATCTAAATTGGAAAAAGAAATGAAGAAGGTAATGTCTATGTCATTTTATAAATATAATCATTATCCACGAAGTAATGTCCATTAAGAATTTGTTCATCGTGTGATCTTCTCAGTGCTTTCACTCATCATTAATTATCCATGAAGCAAGTACATCTCAGTCTTACTACAAACCAAAGGTTCAATTTTCTGCACCCTTATTTACAAAGACAAGACCACAAATCTCTACTCCTTGCATGCCTTTGACCATCGGCCCGAACCTCCGCAGCCAAAGCTTCCTTATTGACCTCAACAGAGCCACGCCTCTATTACTAAACTGCTCCACCGCCGCCAAATCCACTTCTTACCACTCCATCAGACAAGATCGACCAGTCAATACCAGGCTCCTTCAAGACATCATTGGCTTACTATACACACCTAATGGAATATACTCCATGGACGGCGAAAAGATCTCTACGTTACTTTGACGTGCACTGACGATGCTACTGCGTTGAAACCTACCCCCAAGGATTTCGGTGGATCCATTGGTCTCGCTAACAACCACTTACTTATCTGTTCCCTCCCAGCTTGTCTCCATGTACAAGCTTCCTACAAAGATGTCTCTTTGCTTGCCTTCCACGGAAGGTATAAAGTCTTATTACAATGAAGATTTTTGGATCGGCGGTGGTCCTTTTTTCTATCTCCCTTACCTTAAAGATGCGTCTAAGATCTTTGCCTCGACGACTTGATTATAATTTATTGTCTTTCTTGATCCTTTTGATATTTGAATCTGCTCAATATTTTTAGTACCTTTGCAAAGTCTCTTCTCAGAAATCAATGCAACCATATATCTTACAACCTGTACGAAGAAGAAAACAAAGTGGCGTCTCAGATCAGTGTCTCCAGGATATTTATCAACGGCATGTCCAAATATAACATCAAACCCGATGCCGAGGGAAGAAAATAAATGTCAATGAAAGCGGAGCTTAAGACCTTATTAAGCTTGTAAGTTTCTCTGAGTTAATAGATATTGCGAGACCCTAATATAGTTATATGTATTTGACATGATTATGATCTAAGAGAAGAAAAACCTTTGCGAAGGGAGAAGGCACAGAAGAAGCAATGTATTCTTCAAGCGATGAGTCAAAGAGAGAACATTAAGCATTCTTCACAGCAATCAGATAGTTTGGAGAAGTGGTGGGAGAGACCTATACGATAACTTTCAGTTTATCTTTGCTTTTCTTTTTTTCCTTCAAGACCATGTTCGTTCGCAGAGCCTTGCATATCTCTTTGGTGGATCATGGATCCTACAAAATCACAGTTTTAATGCCAATAAATCAGAAGCGTTTCATTTTAAAGAGGATAAAAGACATCAAATCTCAATAATTTTAAATGAAATGTCACTACCAACAATTTACCTGACAGAGGAGAGAATATCAATAAGATCTTTGCCATAAGTTCAGTTATTTCGAAAGTGAAAGAACAGAGGAAATGGAGAAAACAATAGATGATGAAGGAGTTATAGGTGGAATTCATCGCTGGAAAGTCGTTATGTATAAAGTAAATGTAACCACCGGTCGAAACGGCTCGAGTGGGAGTTATGAAGTATTCGTAATAACACAGCATGTTTGGACTTCCATGGTGAGCAAAAGAGTCACAGTCACAGCACCGGAAGAAGACATTATCGAAGAATCTTGCAACGCTTGATGAAGAAGATTAACAGAGAGTGGTTGTGGGTGTTTATCCCAACTCTCAACCCTCTCCATTTTAGTGATTCGACGTGAAGGCAACGGAGAGGTCACCAGCTTAATGATAATAACATTTATTGGCGAGATTAAGAGAAATACGTTGAACCTAGGAGAGGCTAAGAGATGATAGAAGAATTCATTGTCTTTGCAGTCTAAGATCTGAGGAGAATGTGAAGTTGAAGAGACAAAAGACGATAACATTGAAACCCTAATACTGTATCAATCACAAAACGCAGAGTTCAGTTCATTAACCAAACTCATATGCATAACCAAACGTACCAAATGACTGAACCAAAGAGGAAAACCGAAATCAAACGGGAGAACAAATGTCCTAACCAAACCGAGAACAATATGGGGCCCACAAATCATTAAAAATATGCCGAGGTGGACACATTGAGAAGAGAGGAAAGTCCCTCATTATATATATGATTTTGGAATGTTTTCTTCGAATACAATCTCAAGTTTTGCTCTCTTGCAGTTTCTGTGGCCTTTGTTTTCATACCTTCACATTCCGATTTGTACGCAACATAATGGGCTTTTTTACGTAATGATTCTTTTGTTATATTTATAATTACTTTCAGAACAATTATCTCCTTCTAATTCAATTTGGTTATCATAAATTGCGTATATAATGCCAAGGCAAATTAATGAGTTCAAAAATCTATAAGATAATGCCTAACGTATAGAGTGACTAGAAATAATTAATGATTCAAGTAACTTTTATAGTTTAAACAGAGTGAATAACATACATTAGTTATTCCATAATGTGGTTAAACATACATTATTTCAGTTGAAATTAACGAACCATATCATTCATGATCCATGTACCTCCCAAACATTTTTATAATTTAGTTTAGGAGTGGCGCCTTCTTGTCATCCCACATATCCAGACGTTTTCTTGCCTTTTTCACCTAAATCATTGCATGATAATAATATAATTTCAACACTCCCAAAGCAAAATTTTACTAAAATATGATTTAAAATCAATATGATGAGACTTGATATCACGTAACACTAACCTCATTATCCCAATCTGTTTGATAGGTAACGTAAAGTAAGATGAGGGTTTGCATGAGGGTACCTCCAATCATCCCGGTCCATATTCCCTATCACCAAAATTCACATAAATTAATTTACTATATAGATACAACGCATATATTATAAAGAAAATTTGAAAACGAACCTTGGCTTGTAAATTAAAAGTAAACCCGAGAACACAACCAATAGGAATACCAACAACATAGTAACAACCAACATTCACATATGCCACGAATGTCTGCCATCCACATCCCACTGCCACTCCTACAAGCACATACAAATTAGACTTTTATTTGGCCCGGTCCGTTAAACCTGTACACCGAGTATCTCAAGATTTAGCTAAAATTGATTTGCATGTATATACCGGACAAGACAGGCTGGATTCCGTTGAGAAGGATAGTAACCGCCAGAAAAGGACATAGCTCAGAGACGGCCTTAGCCACCTCAGTGTCCGACGTGAAAATGTAGCCGACGTAGTCACGCGACGCCATCAGGGCGAGCGCTTCTGCGAGTAAAATCACGAAGGAGACAAAAGTCGCCATCCATGAAGAGAACATCGCCGATTTTGGATGTTCTGCTCCAAGTTCATTACTTGTCCTGACACTGTAATAATATTTTATTTAAAATAAAGGGGTTATTGATAGAAGAATTCTAGAGAAATTATCAAATTTTGAGATTCTATTGTCATTAATTTTTGAATTTTTAAAATCTAAATGAAATCCATTGTTGTTGGAGTGATGTTTTTTAAATTTCATTCAAAAATTTTTGTTATCGAAAATTTTACTTTTCATTGATCTTAAGTTCGTGTTAAAATCTATTGTTATTAAATGCAATTTTTCTTTGGTTTTACTTAGAAGATTTAATTCTGAGAACATTATCTATACCATATGATACTTTAAAAAAAAAAATCCTATGTAATAAAATACACTAACATACAAAACATGCAAAATTGAATAATGAAATAATACAAACCACAACTTTAACATAATCCATAAACACAACTTCAGTTCTTTTCTATAATTTTACATGTACTACTCTAAAACAAAAAGAATTACAAAACTATATAAAACTGATAGAGCATAAACTACTAATCAACCATGCACTAATAGCATAATATATAGTATTTTTTAATAAATAAACAAAAGCTAAAAAAAATATATGAGATGTGTAACAAAAAAAAACGTGTCACCATTAACATATTCTTTATTAGTACTCGGAAAATAAGAAAGTACATAAAAGTCTTGAAAACTCAGGAATCTAGGCTCTTACGAAATTTGCTGAGAACAAAATAATTGAAATGATTTTCTTTCTCTTTCTCCTACCATTATCAATTTCTTACTTTAAAAATCAATAACAATCAATCGATGTTTTTAAAACCAGACCGACCCGAAAGTTGGACGGGTTCGATCATGAACCGAGTTAGGTTTATTAGCTGGTTCGACCATGAACCAGTCACTTAGCCGGATTTGATTTCAAATTTATTAAACTGATAAAAATAATTAAAATTAAAAAAAAATCAACAAACCATTCATATAAACATAAAATTAGTTTATATTTATAGTGTTTTATGTTTAAAATTTATTTATATTTTAATTATGTATCAAATTTACTAGCATGACTTTTAAATTTATATACTAAAAATATATTAATCTATATTATTAAACTAGGTTTGACCCGATCAAACTATATTAAACCGTGACCTAAAATATTTCCGGTTCAACTTTCGGTCCGATTTTAAAAACACTGATTGGTAGAATCTATATACAAATAATGCATATCTATGTAAAAATATTTGATAAAGTTGTTAAGTCTAGTTAACTTGTAAAATTCTCTCAACTATTAGAATCATCAAATTCCACAAAAATTCATATTCGAATAATCTTCCCTAATAATCAATACTTACTTATAAAAAAAGGATCAATACTTTTCTGTTTCAAAAATGTATATTTTAGTATTTTCACATATATTAACAAATATTAAACTTTTCTTATAAATATTTTTCTGTGAATAACTATTTCTCATTATTTAATCCAACATAAATTCAATAAACATAATAAATTTACCATAAATTCATAGTTTATCATTATTACCTAAAAATATATGTTTTGATATGTTTTTTTCTAAAACATTGATTTTCTTGGAGTATAGTTTATTTCAATAGTGTTGGTTAAAGAAAATGTTGATTAATGATTTGAAAGTAATTAAGAAGAAATACTAACCTTACAGCCGCATTAAAACCAACAGAGACCATGAAAGAGAATCCTGATATTGACATACTGTAACAAAAGATAAATTGTGAACAAAACAATAAAAAAAACATTGTAATCTTTTTCAAGATTCATATAAATCAAGATAATAAATGATTAATGAATTTACCAGATGGAAAGAGAATCTAGAGAGAGAGCATGATCATTGAGCAAACCAGCAAGAAGAACCAGAATCTGTGAATACCACATTTCCAAACAGATCATAACCGCCGAACCAGCAGAGAGTTTAAAAAAGCTCCAAAGACCATGGAATGATCTCCAACTAAGACCAGTCCACGTGTGTCTGAGCGTTGGACTTGTTATAATATACAAAGTTTGGGACATAACTATGAACCACCAAGAGATAGTAAGAACATAGGCAATGCCCATAAGACCTAGGTCCATTACGTAAACGGTGGTCCAGGTCAGCAATATCTGGAGCAGAAGGGCGGCACCTGAGATGTACGCGCTGGGGGTCACCACGCTTTGAGCTTGGAGGAACTTTTGGGCCGTGAAGTTGACGGCGAAAGCAAAATTTGAGGGATGAGTCCGACAATGTATAGAGATGCCATGTACGAGACTGTTTTGGGCTCACCTAGTAGGATTAGAATCGGGTACGAAAAGGTGTATAGCACTGTCATGGGCAACCCAACCAGAGCGAGGACGATTGTTGCTCGTTGGAGATAGATCCCAAGCATCTCGTATCGGTGGGCACCATATGCTTGTCCACATAGTGTCTCGACTGCACTTCCCATACCTAACTGTACAACAAACATTAAAAAGCCAAAAACAAAGTTTAATTGTATGCTTATTTTTTTTGTTGTATCCCAAACACTTCCCATATATCAAAAAAGTGTTTATAATCCATCTACTTATATTATTTGATTTCTATTTCGAAGCATACAAGAATTCTTACAAAAGGAATTAAAAAAAAAAGATTTTACAGAAAACTTTATCAAAAGATTTACGAAGTACTAACCCAAATGACACTTACAAACTCACAGTTTTTTTCTAATCATCTAATCATCACAAATTCAAATCAACAAAAAGAAAGAAAAGAATAATTAGACATGTTAATAAGAAAATGAATGGTTAAAAAAAAGTGAATGGTTTTTCTCTTTTGTACTCGGAAATTTGGTTACAATAGATTTCCCGGAAATATATGTTTTGGGGAGTAGTTACGCATGACCAGATTCGGTCCTGGATGCAAACATACACATGCTCGCGGTTTGGATAATATATGTGCGTACTGTAAGTTTTTTTTTGTAAGCTCTTACTGTAAGTTATTTACAACAAAAACTCAATAAGTTAGTTGGTTCGTGCCATACACTCAATACACATTTGGAAGGTTTGAACTTTTTGAACTCTGTCTTTTCTACTTCTAGTTTACAAATTTTCAAGGAAAATATGTATCAGAAATTTATTGTAATGAGCTGTGATAATTTGAATAGTTTCAATGTAAGTTTGTCTCTAAAGACTTTTCATCTCAATGTATGTCTTTAAAATAGTATTCATTTAATTCTTTTTTTAAATATGAAAATGTTATTTTTAACTCTAGGTTTAAAGGAAAAAATAACAATCTATTTAAGAATAAAAACTAGAAATGCAATAGATTACTTAGCGCCTATATAATACATATCAAATTGGAGAAGAATTTTTTTTTTTTTATAATATAACTAATATCAACGTGCCTCCAAATATATGTGCTAGTGCTAGCTGCTAGCTGCTGTGCACGATGACGTAAAACGTACCATGAGGCCGTAGACAAGGTTAAAGCAGCTGTTGCCGATGGACGCGGCGGCGAGTTCTTGACTGCCGATATGTCCGGCAAAGATACGGGTCGAGATACTCATTCCGCTGTTGAGCAAATAGACAAATATCGCCGGAAGTGCCAACCGGAAGAGAAGTTTCATTTCTATACATGCCCCTAAGTAGAAGCGCCTCCATGACGGAAGGCTGCTCTCCGTCAAGATGCTCTCGAGTGATCCGGCGTCCCTCAATGGTTTTCGCACAGAGTCCGTCGGATCCACCAACGGTTGCCGGAGAGTTCTCTCCGCCGTCTCAGTTGACATATCCATAGGTTAGTAATTACGTTTTTGTTTTTATCGTATGTTTTAGTGTCTAGTTATTTAGGTGATTGGTTAGCTTATAAGCCCATTTGAGTCTTAACTAGGGATGCTTGTACGTAAGGACACTTGCAAAGTTTTTTGGAGTCAAAATAAATATACTCTCTTTGTTTAATTTTAGCTATTATTTTAGGCTTTTGCCCACATATTAAAAAAATATTTAACTTTATATATTTTATATAAATCAGTATTATTATACACATAATCATATTTTAAATAATAAAAATAGAATAACATATAAACTAAAATGGTTTTGCATTGAAATAAAACGATACTTTTTTAAAAACAAAAGTTTTTCTACAATGACAACTAAATCGAAACGGAAGAAATAATATATATTAAGCTCCGTTCGGTTTGTAGTAGGAAATATGATTACTTCAAAAAAATGGATATTTTATTTTTAAATAATTTATTTAATGAACAAATAAATTACATTTAAGAGAACATATTAAACTATATAATCAAGCTTTTTTAAAAACCATATGAAAACTTAAATGTAGAGAACATATAACCCACAATTTTTAGAAAATGAATAAAGGTATACTATTACCTAATTTCGGAATAAAATTATAATGGAAGAAAAATGTATTTTGACTGTGAATTTAATAATTTGATATCTTATAGATAAAATGGAAATTAAATGTATTTTGTTATTTAAGAATAAATAGAAGATTTTTTTTGTTGATAAAGAAAGAATGATAAATTAATGAGAGTAAAAAAATAATTTTCTTTTTTATTTTTTTCATAATAAGTGTCGTTTAAGGTTTTTGTACATAAATTAAAAAAATACTTAAATTTTTTTTTTATCCTTTTCTAATATTTTATTTTGTTTGATTTTAATAACTAATTAGCTAACGGTAAAAATAAAAGTTGGTAAAAAATATTTAATACTTGCCGTTAAAATATAAAAACAATACTTATAATATAAACGAAAATTAAAATTTATACTTAATATGTGGAGGAAGTAATACAGGTATATTCCTAAAATATGTATCAAACTATGAATATTTAATATTTTAACTGGCCAACAGATGTAAGTGGGTCCGCCGTTCCTACAACAAGTAATAAATATTGTTAACCATACGAGTTGCCCAAAAAAAAACCATACTAGTTGCAATATAAACTGTTTGGGTGATTGAAATGTTTTTAGTCAATTAGTTAAATGTCAGTAGGGTGGGGCACGGACTATATTTCCGTAATTTTAGAATATCCGTGCTCGTACAAATAATCAATCTTTTGATCCGTGATGGTTCAGCACTTTAGAAAATTAATATATTTTATCGGATATTTGATTCGTCCATCAATCCGGTAAAAAATTATAAAAAATCATTTTTTCACAATATATTAAAAAAAGAAAACTTTAGTATAAAAATAATAATATTCATTACAAATTATTTAAAACTATATAATTTTCTAAAAATTATTTAATGGCCAGATAATTAATTAGTGGATAAAATAACTAAAAAATATATAGAGATATTAATTATATATAACTTTATATATACATGTATATGCATATGTACATTACAGATCATATATTTGTTTTTTTAAATGAGTATTTGTGATTTGCTTCTTATTTGACGGATATTAAATTTCAGTATTTGCTTAGATTCGTAAAATTGAGGATATTCGAATTTTTTTGATCAAATCGATACGAATACGGATCAAATCAAAATTTACAGATATTTTTGCCCACCCTAAATGTCAGCATGATTTTAGTAAATTGGGTAAGTATCTACGTTTTCCAATGTTTTTAAATCAGACTTGGATAATTGATAAATTAATTAAGTTTAAATATGCATAATAAAAAATATAAGTTTAATATATTTCCTATTGAAAATATAAATAAAATACCATGTATCATAAAAAGAATGAACATGCCAATATTAAGAAATTCAGGTTGGTTCTAACCACATGAATGCTTTGATTTTGGCAAAAATTAGTTGAATCTCGAGAGCTTATCAAAAGCTATCAACCTCAAATTTTTTTCTCTTCAAAATCTGATTTCGATCTAATTTTTAAGAGTTTATCAAAAACTATCCATTCGAAGTCCTATTCGGTAGAGCTCTAAAGAGTTCTACTGATATCGAATTTGTTTCTTCATCTTTTATTTTACTTTTTTTAATGTTCCTAGATTACAAA